>NW_008614390.1:366-16502 GCF_000691845.1 Merops nubicus | reverse complement strand
CCCCCCCCCCCCCCCCCCCCCCCTGGGAGTCTGTAGGATGGCCATACTCTCCACCCATAATGTTAATTTGCACACTGATACATCATCAGTTGGTCTGGGCACAACAGGAGCTGCCTAGGTGGGGTGTCTGGGAGGTTCTGCAATGCCCATCTGAGACACCTGCAGCAGTTAGTCAAACACTTAATTGTGAAGGTGGCTAGGAGTTTAGTCAATCGCTTGGTCTAAAGTTGGCCCACTCTCAGGTCAGTCCACTGCCTCATTTATGTAGCTGAATAGCCAGGGAATTCCTGGACCACCAGGGGAATTAATGGTTTCATTATGCTAGGTGTGGATACAGGCAGAGCCCTACCACCCAGCTACACAACAGTTGTAAGTGTAGGACAAACCTGGGTTTCACACTTGCAGCTCACATTCCATCTCCATTGCCACAACCCAAATCACTACAGAAAGAATGATGTGAAAGTTGAAGTTGGTCTCATTCAAAGACATTAGCGTTTTGTTGGGCTGGTTGGCTGATAATTCATGAAATCTAACAAAAGTTATCTAGCTGCACAACCCCACAAAGTGCTTCCACAGAAGCAAACTGGGGTATTTCTGTTGCTGGAGTTAGATTCCCAGTGAAAGAAAGGTTCAAAAGAAACCCCAAAACAAAACCCAACCTCTGTTTAAACAAAACAATTTCCTCTGAATGGCTCTGGTAGCTCCTGTCTAGGTCACTTAATGGTTAATTTATCTTGTCTTGATTAAAATAGACCAGTATATAGTCAGGCAGTTTGGATCTTATATTGGCAAAGTTAAGCACTCACCTCACCCATACAGGCTCTAAATTCCTAATGTTGGGGCAATGCTGGGGCGATGATATCGACATGGACTCAGGTCCTGTTTCCTGTGGTCCCATTTTTTGGCATGACTACTCATTTTGCCAAGCTCTGACATAGATTTTGTGGTTCTTCTGTGGCTCCTGGGACTGTGTTCAGTTTGCTAGTGGAGTATGGCTTGGTAGCATCCACACGTTAGAATTATTCAGGGGAAAGGAGTAGGACAGGACCAGCATTCAGGTTGCATTATATTTGATCTTACATCCCTGCTTCTAAACTTTCAGCTTGTTCCTAGGGTCTGAGGACAACGGCATAGGGAAATTGCTGTTTTCCCATAGGTAATCCTAATCAGATGGTGGTAAAGAAAAAGAAATGGGAAACTCTTCTCTAGAGGTGAGAAATCTTTCCTTACCAAGAGCAAAACTAGAGCATTTGCAAGGCAGGCTTGCTTTAGGATGGTGTTCAGCTCTTTTTTTGGGCCTTCCCTTTATTCTAGGGTCTTATTGGATGCTGGCAGAAATTTTCATGCTGATTTACAAAGCTGTTGCTTTTCAAATCTCCCTTATTAGCTTTAGCTTTGTTTTCCTTGTGATTCAAATGTATTTATATTAGTTATAAACCTGCTTACCATTTCATCGCCAGATCATTTTGTTGCAGTTTGGAACCAAGGGCTACTACCTCTCAGCCTGCAGACAAGGGAAAAACTTATGTAAACACATATTGCTTAGATTAAAAGACTAACACTCACCCATTGGTATAGCTTGTTAGACAAGCACTAACACACCAGTCATGTCTGGGCAGTCACTAGAGGAGGCAATTTCTTTCCTGTGTCCTGGGGCTGAAAAGGAGCATTTAAGAACAGAAAATAAGCCAATACATGTCTTGAGACACACTTCACAGCCTCAGAGCTGAGGAATTAATTGGATTGACTTCACATCTTCACATTTTCTTTATAGCGCTGCCCATAGGCTAACAATTAGGGAATAGCTATTAATAGTTGCTGAGAAAGGGCTTTATAGCCTTCTCAAACTCACTTTTTCCACTCTCAGGCCTCCAGCTTCACCATGAAATTCAGTTATGTTAGTATGCAGGAAGGATAGCTGTACACATTTTCTGTCGGTGAGTAAATTGCACACAAGATACATTCAACATGCCTGGATCAGGGGCTGGCAAACCCTGGCAGTGCATAAACTGGGATACATACAAATGATTTCCTGCACAGGCTTTCTGTGTCCCTCCTTCATGATGGAGCATAGCCTGGGCATGCACTGCTACTGGTCACTCAGGTCCTGTCTTCCACAGGAATCCTGGCACAGAGCAGAAATCCACAGGTCCAGGTCTCTGATTTGGACAGTGAGGACACCAGAAATGTTGAACCACCTTCTTTGTGTGCTCAGTAAGATCTCTGCTATCTCATCTGTGACACCACTTAAACCCTTATAGGAGCTAGCCTTGTCTTCCTCTAATGAACTGGAACAGAGCCTACAGCTCAGGCTTGGAAGTAAGGATTATAATCCCATACTGCACTACTGATGGTGTGCAAAGGTCCTGCACCCATTCTGCTTCATCTGTAGAGCAATTTCTTGAAGCAAAGTGGGATCTGGTTTTTGCAATGCCTTAAAGGGACTGTTTCATTACAGGGATTCTCATTACCACATCTCAGTCCGTCAGATGCTCACACTGCTGCGTTGCAGTAGCTGAAGCTTCCAGTGCTGGGAGCATGCCAAGGATTCAAACACCCATATCCACTAACCCCTGCCTCAGGAATCCAGATTTGCCTGGGACTTAGTAACATGACCTGTTTTCCACCAGCAATAAACTGCTCTGTTTCATCTTCTCCCATGCTACGTTTCAGGCAAGAAATGAAATCATTGCTAAACCTCCACCAAACATTGTTGGCCCTGTAGCTTCTGCACTTGTACTCAAAAGCAGTAATACTCAGTGTTCAGTTTTGAAAAAGGCACCTCTCTGCTTTTGTTCTCTGCTCCTCCTAAACAAGCAGAAGCTGGAGGGTACATACTTTTTCTACTAGCAGAAGAGAAGAAATTGCTGCAAACTTTTTATTTGGCAAAGAAAAGAAGACAAGACTGTACTGATCTGTTCATCTCCTGAGCACTTGCATAGTCCCATCATGAAGGAGCAAGACAGAGAGCCTGACTTGGATCCTGAGGAGTCACAAATGGAGTTCCGTTGGGATCCATAGGTGTAGCTTTTCTTAGGCAGTGAGTCAACATAGCTGAAAAGCAAGGCAGCGTGACAAGTGTTAAATGGATGAGCCATTGCAGCCTTGTGCTGAAGTTGCTCAGCAAAGGATCTTTCCTAAGAGGGTTTTCAATCACTTCAGTCACTCCTGCTTCCCCACTGCTCACCACACATCATGTCCTGTCCCTCTGAGCTCGTTCTCAGTCACTAGTCCTCTCACTCACTTAACTTTAACTATTAGTGCTGTCTTTAAATCAAAGGCAGTGCTGGAAACTTGCTTCTCCTAGCCTTTGGCCTTCTTCCAATTACAAGAGACGTGTTAATGAGAAGACCTCGCATCTAACCGTCTAGTCAGGGCACTTGCAAAATGCCAGCCAGTACAGTAGCTGCATGTGAAAAACAGGAAACCAGCTAATGTCAGTTCAGATGAAGACTCAAATTCAAACAGCAGCAGAGAGCAGGGAGAATTGATGACCACCTGGGGCGAGCACATCAAAAGAGCTCCAAGGGTCCTTGGAGAAGCATTATGTTCACAGGAAAACCCAGATGAGTGTGAGGACCATCTTTTGCCAGTGGGTTATGGGGACACATACCTGGCAACAGGCAGCAGAGCAGTCGGCGGTGTACGCGTGGGAGAAAGGTCAGGAGATTTCAGTGGGCTTTTCACTTGCAAGCTGGGTGATGGGAATGGTCAGTGAGTGATGAATATGAGCAGCTGGCAGAGAAGTTCATCATGAGGCAGTCCAGTTAGAGAGCGGGAACTCAGCAATTTTAATACTGGACAGGTTTTTTATGATACTCTGAGAACTAGGTGCCATAAGGCACATAAATCAAAGCAGCTTCTTGAAACTGAGACAGTCTGAGGCCCTGATGCCCTGAGATCAGAGCAGCTGAGGTGACACTAGATAGTCCCCTGCGTATATGGGCTCTGTTTGTGCCAGCAGGGAAATCACTCCCTGCTGATCTGGAGTGAAAAAAATAATTACATTTTTGAGGAATCAGCCTGGTTACCTAGGAGTTTTAGAGAAACAGACAGTTTTCTTTGCATGGTGTAAAAAGGCACCATACTGTATCAGAAATCATTAAATATTTAAATTCAAACTGGACTTTTAAATATTTGTGATTTTTTAAAATTATGTTTTTAGAAACTATACATTTGAAATTAAAGATGAATTCAAGAAAATCTTTTTAGGGCTGTTCATTTATTATCCAGCTAATAAAAAGATTTAAAAAGGGAAAGCAATGCTGCATCAGTGGCATCTCTAAATTTTAATGAGCTAAAGCTTTTCTTTCTTATGGAAGTGGTACAATATTAACCCAAATGTAATCCAATTTTTTTTTGTTTTCTGTCAGAAATTTGAGTATGGGAAGAATGTACTTTTCCTGTAACTTTGGACTGTGCTCCAAGAAAAGATGTCCATTTAAAGACCTCTGTAAAAGTCTTAGGCAGCTACATAATTTTGACAATTGCCTTGTAAGAATCAGAAACAATCTGCCTGATCACCACTGTTAGCCAGTTATTCCTTGTTCTCTAAATCAGTTCATTTTTTTCTATAATACAAAGTTTGAAAAGCTTGCCTCAACATAGTTGTGCCAAGGTAATAAGAATGCCTGTACCACATCAGACCAAAGGTTCCAACATAATCCGATATCCTGTCTCTTAAAAAAAATAAAGAACAGGGCAAGTATATGGTGATAATTCCCAAAAGACACTTTACTCCTTTCAGCAGATTTTGACTTAAGAAAAGTCTGCAGATAGATGAAACTTTAAATTTAGTGGTCCTTGATAGTTTTGGTGAGGGTTTTTTTTTTTTTTTTTTCCTCTGTGGATTTGAGAACCAAGCTACACTGAGAGTTTGGGGAAAGGATTGCTTGCCAGCACAGCCAGTTGGTGCAGAGAAGGAAGAAAGAAATCTCCCTTGATTTTGATGGAGGCAGAGAAGAAGTGAAGCTCCAATCAAGTAGAATGGGAATCCCTGAGATATAACCATGGTACACTTGAGTAACTGAAGTGCTGGGGTTTAAACCCCCAGCCCTGAATGAGGGTTGGCATATGGATAATGCCAACAACCAGTCAAGAAAGACCCTCCTGATTGCTTTTCACCCAGGCTCTGGCCAGACTTGGGTGGGAACTGACTAGGAGATCACCACCGGGTGCTCCCACCTTCCACATTAACTTGGAGGTGAGGCAAGAAGCCACCTCTATAAGAGCTGACTCTGCTTGCAGTGGGGTTGGGATGTTTGCTTTTGTAGTGTATGTGTTGTGGTTCTGGCTATTGGAAGGGCTCCTTGACTTTTCATGGCAAATGGAGTTCCCAGGACAGCAGGGCCAGAACATGAAGCTGTCTCTGAGTCCCTACTCTACAACTGGGCTCATGGCCTGGCTGCTACTATTGCCCATGGCTTGGGTTGCTCCCTTCCTCATATTCTCCTGTGGTGGGTGAGTGCACTGACTTGTTCCTCCCTTTGGTTGTCTGGCGCTTTGGATCTCTGGTGTGTGATGTGGGAGTGGAGGGAGGGGTTTGGCTGCTGCTCTGTGTGTTAATATCATTCTCTATTGGGTAAGTGGTCAGCAGAAAAGTAACCAAGCCCAACATCTGAGTTCACTCTCAACATTTTGAAGTTCCTCAATGCATGCTTTAGCCACTGCATTTGGATATTTGGAAGACAAAGCTGATGCAGTCATGCCCTCTTCCTGTTGTCACTAAACACTGTATCCCATTATGGGCCCTTCTGCAAACAGAAGAAGAGTTAGAAGCCACACTAAGTGTTTATAAACCTGTGTTATTTAGCTGCTTGAGTTTTCTGAGAGGGAGAGAGCTCATGGTAGTGCCCTATCCCACACAGCTGATGCCTTCAGTAATCCTTGGCATTACTCACACTGACATCTCTTTTCATAATTCTAATATTTTACTCTTCTTCCTCTAACTGAAGTCCCAAGTGCCACTGTAAGCAAGTGATTGGATTGTGCAGATTTCCTTGAGGTTCCTCAGCTTTCCTTTGCTCACTCCACCTTTGCTAGCACAGCCCTTCTTGCTTGTACACTGCAGCAGAGCTGTCTTCCCACTGCCCATCTTGAAGAGTAAGGACACCTTCAATGGCATTCTCAGATGCTCCTTCCAGACAAATCCCAGCCACTGTTCTTATACAGAGCACCTTGACATCACTGTACCCATGCAGGAAAAGCAGAGCAGGTCCAGCCATGGTGACCGGGAGCAGTGATGAGGATCAGCTGCCGTCCAGCACGCGGAGCAGCACCTTCCCCGTAACACAATTACTAAAAGCTCAGGGAGGAATCTCACGAGGATGTGGATTCTGGTGCATGTACAGCAGGCATGTATCACAAGGTCCACGTGTTACAGAGAAGGCACTAAGGCTTTACCCCTCCAGTCATCTGAGTTTAGCAAACTCTCTCTTGTATCAAAGAGATGAGTTGTTTACAAAGCAAACACTGTCATTCTATTTAATTGGCTCTTTAACAGGGTGAGAAATGTTCTCTGGCGTAGAGTTCCTGGGAAACCCTCCAAGAAGTGAAATGGAGACATACTTCTACACAGGGAGAATGAGGCTAGTCTTCCAGACCTACACCTCAGAACTGAATCATCCCTCCTTGGAGGACTGTAAGAGACCAAGGGGTGCAATAACCATCTCCCTGGCCAACAGAGCAGTAATTTTTACCAGTGCAAGGGATGGTCATGCTGTTCTGCCACAGGGGAGAGCAGCTCCCACGGTGCCCCCGTCTCAGTGCAGCCTTAGCATAAAGACATACAGCCCGGGCAGGTTCTGGAGCTAGGCAGCTTAGGTTGGGTAGGTCTGGCTCCAGGTATCCTAATATCCAGGTGTCTGGAACTTACAGAAGGAGCCAGCAGACTCATATGTTAAGACTGCTCATCTTGCTCCACTTAAAACCCTACCTGTTGTTGCCTGTAAGCTTGTCAGATCGGATCAATCAGATGGGACCAGCTCATGTTATGAGGCATCTTCCCTCATGCAGAACACAGAAACAGTCAAAGAGCAGTTATGTGTTTTTTTTTTTTTTTCCCTAAGCAAAGGGAAAATATGTATTAAAAAGTGTCAGTTTGTAGAGAAATAAGAGTGTTGTTTCACACCTCTGCTTAACCCTGTTCCTGATGAAATCTGCTCAGACCTGATGTCTCCAAACCACTGCAGCACACCTGAAGTTGGAAGCCCAGCCCTGGGTACACCTCAGCCCATAGCTGCTACAGGCTGGGTGTGACCAGGAGGGATGGAGAGGAGCCTGTGCTGGGCTCCTGGCAGCCTCCCCTCGCTAACCTGCAAGAGGGATCAGAAGAGGGATGAGCCCAGGCCTGGGAACCCAGCAGCCAGGCTAAGGAATGATGCCGGGAAAAGCCAGCTGGTAAGAGGAGAACTAGGACTAGTGGGATGAAGAGGCAGGGCCAGGGTAAGGGTCCTGGGAAGATGTGAACACTTGGATTTAAGAGGACACATGGGGCCAGTCATGAAACTAGCTCAAGTAACCTAGTCCTTGAGGGGAATTGGAAACATTCAGGTCCTGCTGCTGATATAGGTGTGCCATGGCAGCGATGCTGGGAACGATCGGCTGGGCTGCTTCTGCTGGCTTCTGCAGCCAGCCACGGCAGCCACACGCAGGTGTTGCCCTCCAGCGGTGAACCTCATCCTCTCCCTAGAGTAACTGAGTAGTGCTTGAGGGGTCCACCGGGCCTGTGGCCCTCAGCCCCTGTACACCTCTAGGCGAGGCTTTCACTTCCTGATGGTTACAAATACACCATGAGTAAATTCATTATCATTGCTCGTCATTATTCAGATGTTTGCTCCGTTTCACTTGTCCATGGGCAGAACACAGCACAAACCCACACTGCTGTGAAAGTGTATCCATTTGAACTGCACTGCTTTCATTAACTTGGTTTAATACTTTCAGTTGTGTGTTGCATGCTGTGATAAAAGTAGTTTGTCCTCTAATTGCCCATATGCAATGACTCTTGACAATGATAACACCATACTTTTATGTTGAAAAGCAGAAGTACAACCTTCCAAAAGAATTACTTTTCTTTCTTACAGTTTTATCAAAGCTTTATCACCAAGCTTCAGACTTTTGATACTAAGATCCAATTGAAGATTGAAAAATATTTACATATCACAAACCCTTTATTTCCCTTGTCAGATCAACAGGATCACATAGTTTCGTACATTTTTAAAATAAATTGTCCCATGGGGAAACATGTGGAGTAATAGCACTTGTCCTCCCAAGGAACTGCTACAGGTGATGGAGCCCAGCTTTCCTGGAGACGGCTGCACACCCACCTGCTGAAGTGTTGAATGAACCCCATGTTCTGCTTTGCTTGCACAAACAGCTTCTGCTTTAAACTGGTTTTATCCCAAGCCATGAATTCCCTCACTTCTACCCCTGTGATTCTCTCCTCCATGCCCTGCGGGAGAGTAAGCGAGGGGCTGAGGGCTGCTTTGCTGCCTGCTGGGGTCAGCCCACAACAGGTCTTTCTATCACACCTACCAGGAAGTGGAAGAGATACATTAGTACAATTAAATTACTTTCTTTTAACCTCCAGCTACACCCATTTTCTTTCCATGTACTGAACAAGGTAAAAGATGGCTCTGCATGAGCCAATGTATTAATGGGATTTTAGATTCCCAATTACAACCACAAATCGATGCAGAGTGCCAAAATTCAGTAGCAGTAAAACTCTAACTCTGGTCATCCCCTGAACTGCATGTAAATGAAGCTGATCTGGCAAAAGGAAAAAAGAATAACAATGAAAGGCCCAGTACCTGTTTTCTAAGGATGAATTTGAAAATTTCTAAGAATGTTTGACTCAAAAATCACAGCAATGATTAGAATGAGACCTGCTAGATAACAGTGGTCAATGCCAAAGAAAGTTTTCTCTGTACTACTATGCTCTGAAATGTTGAAACTGTGCATGTGAAAAGTGATACAAGTGATGTTGAGTTATCTTTTCAGTACTTCCCTATCTTTTGCAACCTGCAAAACCCCTGCAAATTCTGCTCTTGTTAAGACAGAAGCAAGGCACCTTCCAGTAAATTTTACTCTACCATTCAGAGATCATGCTTAGAACTTACTTTATAAATGCACTCAGTTGTGGTAGCATAAACAAAAGTTTTGGGAAAAACACCCCACTTGACTGAATGTACATACTGATGAAAAAATTCCTCCTTGCACATCAATCAGGAACACACTTAAAGGCTACTTACTACAAGAGAAAAAAATGGAAGCAACTGGAAGCATGAAATACAGGTCCTTCAAACAGTCAGAAAGAAACCTCATACTTGATGTATTTTAACATGTGAGAATTACTGGAGGCTAAAATAATTTTCTGCTTGCTTCACTAAGTGACACATCTCTTAAAATGATAATCTGTGAGCTTTGCTCAGAAGCAGCTAAGAGTTAGCTGTGGAAACACTGAAAAAGGACCCATGGAATATTATTACTGTGCTACAAATGTGTTTTTTTTTTTTTTCTTCCTGTACATTCAGGAAGCATTTTCTATGACTATTCACATCTAATAAGAAAAGATGCAATACCACTTCAGAAACAATTCTTGAAACCACCAATGCTAAACTGTTTTATTTCCAACAATTAGCCATTACAGTATCTGAAACAGTGTCTGAAATAAACAGCTGAAGAGGAAGCATCAGAACACTACCATCTTCGCTACTGCCCAGGCCCCCTCGATGGTCCTTGCTTTCCAGCCTTCACTCTTCAGATTCTCCAGGCCTACGGATATCATCGATCTTCAGAATCATTCTAACAACCTGAGTTGCCAGAGAAATCTGCTGTTTCTTGCCAATCAAGGTTTCTATAACATTCTGCTGCTTCATATCTGTCAAAAAGAAGCAGAATTAGATATCCTCCTCAAATCTAGGTACAACATTTAATGCGAGATAGTAATTTCCAAATAATTTTAAGGAATGTTTTAAAATTATTACTCTTGTCCACCAGAGCTGCCAAGCAACTTGTAGAAACTAGACTTTTATGTTTGGGTTTTATCTTGGAACATGAAGATCCAAAACTTTCCCAACTAAGTCTTGCCCAATTGCAGCTTTTCACCTTTCTGCATTATTTTTCAAGAGTACAGTTTCCACACACAAATATTAGGAGCATCCTAAGGGCTGAGCAACCACTAAAGAAGTGGAAGTTCAAATGTTGTAAAGCAGAAACACCCAACCAAAGAAGAGTTTTGTATCGACACAATGTCCTATATTATTCTCCAAAATTTATCAATATGTTTTTTGAAAAAAGTTAACAACGTAAGAGTGTGAAAAGTGTCTGTCTAGATGAAAATAGTTTTCATACACTGATTTCATAGTCTTCTCATGCCTGTTACAGGTCTATGTATGCATACATCCTCGTGTGAATCCTACCTAAAGACATTTCCAACTTTTTGTTTACTTTTTCACAAGCTGTTTCTGAAAACAACTGTTGGTCAGGCTGCAGTGTGAGCTATACCACAAAGGCAGCCAACATCTTCAACTGATCTTGCCACCAAATAGAGGTTTTTGAGCATTTTCTACCCTGTAGATGCGCATGTATCTCTCCATCTGCATTCCTATTTATTATGACAAGGGGCATAATTCATAACTTAAGTGATGCACAGGTTAAAACCAACCAACAAGCACCCCAAAAAAACCCAACAAACAAACAAACAAACTTCAAAAGGGCTGACAGGCAAAACAGTAAGCATTCTGATCTTCTGAGAAAGAAAACCCCGTTACGCTCCTCCTTCTCCACAGTGCAGTTCTTACCATTTGTTCCCTTCTGCAAGCAGTCAATGCCGAGTGCAGGGTTGTTTTCTTTCACTTGCCTAGCCCGCACTTCAGTCATGGTCTGTATGGGGTTCATCCCACTGTTCTCTGCCAGCGCCATGGGAATTACCTCCAGGGCATCTGCAAAAGCCCTCATAGCATATTGTTCCAAAGATGGGCACTAGGGGAAAAGAAAGTCAAATGCATACAGCTAGTAACTCCATTGTTAGCAGAAGCACTAGCTATAAAACATATACGTTAAGATGTAGATTTTCTTAGGAATATGCATCTCAATAACTGAATTAATACCTCTGCATGATAACTAATTGCAAATGAAACCATTTTAAACTGATGTTATCATAAAAGGGAAAAGGTACTGCTAAAAATTTACAGAGAGGGGAAAAAAGCTTCGGACATTGGTTATCAGTGAATGTCAGCAAGTCCCATAAGATGCACTTTATGGAAGCTCTTTCATTTTTTTCAGTTCTTAAGAGCCTTAACCCTTATTTTCTCTCCTTAAATTAAAGCAAGCCATAACTGTTCCCTTCTTACCTTATCTGCTGCTTCACTGACTGCCAAGGCACAAGAAATCTCCGCTGCCCCACCGCCATACACGATGCGGTTATCCCGAACGAGGTTCCGGATGACGCACAGCGCGTCGTGCAGGGACCGCTTCGCTTCCTCAATAATCTGCGTTACAAAACAGCATCTGTTTGCAACATACACAACTGAAGGCTATGCAGATGTAGTTCCTAACACAGCAACACAAACTGCAAATCAACTAGGAACTTTTTATGGCTCTAATGCACCTCTAATACACTGTTCCAAAATACAAAATGTTAGACATCCACTGGCAGAGAAGGAATTTAAAAAATACACTACATTATTTGTTAAACCTAAATTTGAAATGAGGAAAACTTACATAAGGTTTTTGATCTTGCATATTCCCAAGACACAAAACATTTAAATGTAAATGCCAACCTTACTTTCAGATTGTCATTTGTGTCAACTCCCAAATCCCACAGATGTAGAGTTTAACAAGCTGTAGGGACCTCGAAAGCAGTATTTCTGCTTTCTTAAAGAACTTGACAGACATGGCGTTACGTTGTTCTCTTCCTAAGGTTTTTCACGTACAACCAAGAACCAGGTTAAGTACATGGGAATTTCAAATAGTCTTGTTCTGTGTGTAGGGGGCTGGTTTGCAGTTTTAATTATTTTTTTTTTTTTTTTGAACTGGACTGAATCAGAAGTGACATACCTAGGTCTATAATGAAAGCAAACCTCTCAAGAATGCCAGTATGTCTTTACTCATAAAAGTGACCCTCTCATGAGGGTCTCATGAGAAAAAACAAATTAGAGCATACAGAGGGAAAATTATTTCTGTATTTATGAACTAATATAGTCTAAGAGTAAGAAAAAGTTTTTCTTTCAAAAATACAGGATGTGAATCTAACAAGTGGCTTCTAACATCTAGTCATGACAACCTTTCCCTGCTTCCATCTGTCCACAATGCAAGGAAAATTTAGACAAAACAGAAGTTAATATACTTTTCAAAGAAACTACGCATCCTGCAGCTTACATTGTAAGGTCCATAACAAACTAAGTTCCTCACCATTTTGTTTCCTCCTCTAATGAAAATGGTGACAGCTCTGGAATTCTGGCACTGCTCAATGACCAGCATCCTGTCCTTGGTGGTCCCGAAGGAGATCTCCCGGACGACGCCCGCGAAGCCCAGCTTCTCCGCCGTCAGCTCGCAGAAGCGAGGAACGATGCGTCCTCCGGTCGCAATGGCAATCAGCTGAAGTCAAACAACATCAGTGACTTTGAGAACCATCTCCGTTTTGGTTTTCGTAGCATAAAACTAGCAGAAGAGAATTTGTCAAATGCCTACTGCAAAAGTAGGCACGCACCCACCCACCCACCTTACCTGTCACACGTTTCATAAGCGTACACTGCAGTTATACACCATAATCCTACCTGTTGTACATTCTTCCCAGAGACACCCCCACTTGCCTCCAATACCCACACTTACACAGTTCTACCCAGAAAGCCTGAAATTTTAATGGTTACACTTTTCAAATGTTCGAGAACTGGTCCACAGCCCAACTTAGAATATTTTACTCACTTCTATCTCAGGTCCACCAACCCAGCGAACAGCAGGCAGCTCATTCTGGAGCAGCAAATGATTTGCCTCATCATCAAAACCCCACTGGCAAATAGCAAGGTTTGCACCAGTGTCTTTTATCTGAAAGAAACACACAACATCAATCTTCTGATCAGAACTAACACAAGAATGAAAAACAATCTCTTCAGGGTTTTAGTTCCCGTAATTCTCACAAAACACGAGTCTGAAAGAACCACATGGCAAACGCAGAGATGCAAGTCAATCTTGAACAAGGGTGGTATCTCTTTCTTTCATAAACCCAAGTTGCTCATAGCCTTACAACTGCTTGTACACTGCCTCCTACCAGGGTTATTAGCTCATTTCCAGACAGGTACCCATGCACTACGCTACTTCAAGTAAAGGCTATGGAAACAATGTAGAAACAGAAAGGACTACCTGTTTCACCATCTCTTCAAACTTCTCCTTTTCATACTTCTGCAGTGCCTTGTAATCTTCAACAGAAGTCACATCAAGCTTATGCTTGGTTTTAGGCTTAGGTGGTTCAAACGGACAAGTAAGGATTGCAATTTTAGCATCTTTGAGCTCCTGTATAATTAAAAAAATAACTTTAAAAAAAGTTGAGTTTTGACCTCAGTAACCTCTTTCTTGTATTTCCAAAACATACAGAAATATCTATAAAAACACAGAGATAGGAAGTAACTTGATCATTTTTCTTATCTAAAGAGAAACTAATTATACCCAAGTAATTTCATCAAGTCTCTACAACCCATGTTGAACAAACTCCACAGCTTCAGAACATTGTTTAAGCGTTAACTTTTGCCAGTGTTGTCATTTTATAGTTCAGTGTCTTAAAAGAGTTCAATGAAACCATTACTTGCCCTATCCACCATGACCACTGCGAATGCTACACACTTGTCTTCACAGCCACCAGTACAAAATCATGCACTACACGACTCATATTTTCAACATTTTTTTCTTTTTTAGGATAAACTGTCACCTACTAAGAAAATATTCTAGAGTAGTAGGATTTTTAAATGGCCTCCACTTTTCTTGAAGAATACCACATAAAGATTTGGAGACCTTACATGCACCAAAAATAACAAAATTGAACCCAATACAGATAAGACATACAGGGACATCACTTACTTTAGGCATCTGTGGATGACTGAAATCTTTATCCACAATCACTCCTTTAACCAACTGTGTATCTTCCAGTCTACCTCCCACTTTTCCCTGTACTTTGATCAGCTCAAAATCAACATCTTTACGCTCCATATCTGCTACTGTCAGTACAGCATTTACAGCGATTTCTGCCATTTGTCTGTGGCAACGGTTAACTCTAGATATAGGAAAAAACAAAACAATAAAGTTGCATTCGATTCCCAGCATTTGGAAGAAAAACACGATTCTATTAATCTCAAACAGAAAAAGCATCACCACAGCTAACGGCTTTTGTACGTCACATTAAGAGGAGGCCCTGCTTGTTTGTTCACAGAAATAGAAGGTCCTAAATATGGCAGAAAACAGAACATGTGACACAACTTGTTCAAGTAATCTTTGTGGTCAACATCTGAAGATACAGATTTGAAACAACTGAAGAGAATTAACTACTAAGACACACTCAAGTCACCGAAACCACTGCTAAGAGAGCTGTGCAAAGGAAGCACTGACAGCGTCTGAATTTCTATACAACATATAAAGATTATAATGAAAGAAAGTGCTTATGGAACCATCCTACAATTTGGGGTTTTTTTTTAGGAAAAACAAACAAACAAAACTTTGGAAACATAAACCAATTATTTTTAAAATTACTCTTGCAATTTGTTGTGATGTAGAAATATGGAATTAACAGGTCACAACAAAATTGATTTTGCAGCTGTTTAACCTCATGGAGTTGACCCTTTAGAGACAAAAGGGACAAAACTCCTAAGCCATGAGTCCATTGAGAAATTATGCAAAATCAAACAAAACAAAGTCTTCAGCAGCTACTCGAATAACAAACAGTAATTCCCCGCATCTCCCGGATTTCTCCCTTCGACTGGATGCGTTTCCAACGGAAGCCCGGAGGCTCTTCTGGAGCCTGCGTGACTTACACTTTGGAGCCCAGCGTTGTCTTTGCGGTCTGGACGAGCGGCTCGGTGTTGTGGGGATCCACGGGAAAGCTGTCGCTGATGCTGTCCAGGTGCCGGGCGGCGATGCGGGCCGCCTGCTCGTAGCCGTCCGCGATGCGGATGGGGTGAATGCCGCGGTCCAGCAGCTGCTCCGCCTGCTCCAGCAGCGCCCCCGCCAGGACTGCAGAACGAGTGCCCACATCGTCACTGCCCTCCCACACACCCAACCGGCCCTTCCAGTGCATCAGCGGAACACTTACAACCATGCCCTCGGGCTTTTTTTTCTGTAGTATTTTAACAGTTCAAAGTTTCCCAAATGACAAAATATCTGAATTCTGAAACAGTAAATACTCCAAAAACGTGCTACTGTTCCTTCACACAAAATTTCTTAAAACCATTGAAGAAGCTTGATTTTAAAGCTGGAAAAGCTAAGTTAGATTTGAAATCCTTTCTTACCAACGACACCAGTAGTCCCATCTCCGATCTCTTCATCTTGAGATTTTGACAGCTCCACCATAAGTTTGGCTATCTGGTGATCCACATCCATCATATTCAGAATGGTAGCGCCATCATTTGTCACTGTCACCTCACCATCTTTGTCCACCATCATTTTATCCAAGCCTAAAAAAATATATTCAAAGCATGAAGGAAAACACAGAAAATGCCCCAGGGCAATTACCGAAAAAGAGCCATTAAAATTAATTTGTCATTACCATTGGGCCCAAGGGATGTTCTCAGAGTACTTGCTACAGCTTTTGCTGCCATTATATGAGACTATAACACAAAAAAGAAATAAGTCAAATTGTTATTGTGCATCCCACAATCACAGTATTTACTTAAGAAAAACGCAGGGGAGAAAAAAAAGATAATGTAAATATTGTAATTTAACTGTCAACAGCCAGTTATGTTGGGGGAAAAAAATTTCAATATATGTTTCTTGCCCAGTTTGCATTTGCACCACTAAAGTACACAAAAGTGGAGCAACTAAAACGACAGCCCTGGTGTTTAACGCAGGGGAGCGGCAGAAGTAAGCAACGCTAAAAGGGGAAACTAATACAGTTTAGCTCTACTCTGCAGATGCTTGTTCTGCCACCGCCTCTC
>NW_008614390.1:0-324 GCF_000691845.1 Merops nubicus | reverse complement strand
TTTTTCTCCCCCCGCCTCTCTCGGGAGCGACGACTGAGCCTCAGAGAGGGGCGGTGTGCGGCGTGTGTCAGAGGGGGGTGCAAGAAGCCTCCCTGCCCACAGAACCGGGAGGCACCGGCAGACACCGGCTGCACCCACACGCCCCGAAGCCACGCGGCTCAGGAGTGCATTGCCGCCGGAGGCCCCCCAGGGCCTGCGCCTCCAACCCCGCACCCGCAGGCCCAGCCCAGACCTCAGGCGTCCTGTGCCTGACAGAGAACCAGAGCCCGTCCCGCCGGGCCCCATCCTCCCGCCGAGGCTTAACGGCGCCGCTTCCCGCCCTTC
>NW_008614389.1:0-3602 GCF_000691845.1 Merops nubicus | reverse complement strand
GCGTGGGAAGGCGTCGAGAGAAAAGGAGGCAACGCTGGGAAAAGCAGAGAAATTAAAACAGCAAAAGAAAAAGGAGCAAGGGAGCGATGGCGGGGGAAACCCTCGCCGGGAAGTCTCCGCCTAGCCAGGATCTTTCCGAAATGAGCAGCCCCAGCGGATACGCTCCTGTTTGCTTATTTGCTCCTTAGCAGGGATAAACCGTAGCAGGTTTATTTTCCTTAACAGTTTGCATTCGTTTTCCTCCATGCCTGTCAGGCTTCGGAGGATGCCGCCAGGCAGGGAGAGGGAAGAGCAACGAAACCGGCTGCTGCAATACTCGGTGACAGCAGGAGGGAGGGGGTGATGAAGGAGCCCGCGGAGCCCTGCAGCAACAGAAATGTTTTCCCAGGGAAAGAAAGAAATTAAAACAGGTTTGGGGGGGCTCGTTGAACGTTTTGGTCTGTGCTAAGTGCTGCCTCTTCCCCTCCTCGCCCCCAGACGTGATGTGCTGGCGTGTGGGAATCAAAGGTGAAACCAGGCGCTGAAAATCAGAGTAACGTAAAAACCCAACGACAGCAGAAGTCAAATCAAAACACCCCAGGCTTATTTTTTTTTAATTTCTTTTCATTCTTTTAAATTAACCTTTAATTGCTACAATAACCACGTACAATACAACTGAATTCTGCCTCTCGCATCCCTCCAGCCAGCCCAGGGGGGCTGTGGACGGGGTGAGGAGCTGGCTCGTGGTCCTGCACTGCTCCAGAGACTCTACAGTCCCTCTGAGCAGCCCTGAGGATCTCCCTGTCCTAACGAAGACCAAGGAGCAGTGTTCAGAACTCCTCCAGACAAGTGCAGCTCCTTCCCTGCGGGATGTGAGCTCAGGTGGTGTTGCCCCTGGAAGACGCCCCTCGATGCTCCCTGCTCCTCTGGGGGCCTTTTCTTTGCTGAACCCCTACCTGTGTGTGTCCCTTCAGGCAAAATTCCCACTGCCAAAGCGTGCTGTGTTTATCCCTCCCATCAAGACGTGCTCCAGCATGTGCACAGGAAACCTTTTTGCCTCCATATGAATGTACATAAATAAACCCAGCTCTGCCACCATCCACTTTCATGGGAAATATTTCCACACTCACACACCTTCCCTCTCTTATCAGCGTGCTCAGAATTTCCCAATCACAGACTGTATTTTCACATCCTTTTTTTTTTTTCTACATGCAAATGAATAACTTGGATAACACTGAGGCACTATTTAAAATCTAAGGCCCCACAAAATATCAGCTTTTATTTCGAGCTCCAAAGACAACGTCTGTGCAGCTTCCTGCCAAAAGAAACCCCTCGAGCAGCATATTCAGAGCGACTGTTCCAGCAGGGAAACAGCAACTTTGGACAGTTTGAAGCTTAGTTCCCAAACAGCATTTTACAACTTAAGGCGGCGTTTTAAAAATGACCCTTTTCTTCCAAACAATCTGAGCTTTGATTAATTTATTTTGCAAGCAAGTAAGATTAGTCCAGACTAATCCCGGCTGGATCAAAGGATTAGGAGGAACAGGTTCTGGCTCTGGAGCCAGGTGGGTGGCACGGGTGCCGAAACCACTGCCCAGAGCTACAGCCCAGCTCAGGCCGTGGCCGAGGTCCTGGCTGCACCCCGGGGCACCCAGCTCCCCTTGGGGAAACCTCTCACCCCTCTTTTGTCTGAAATAAGCATGAGCAGTGACCTCGTTATAAAGCATTTTAACATCTTGGCATAAAATACCCATCGGGAGGATTCTTTGCAAAGAGCAAGTGGGTTTTAATGCTGTGGGAAGAGATGTGGGAATGAAGGGAGAGGGAGGCTGTGGAAATGGCAGGAAGGGCCCAGCCAGAGTTGCTGGGTTTCCTCCCCGAGGTGAGAAGGCCAAAGGCAGGCTCAGGAGTGGCCGTGGCAGCGTCCCCCAGCAGCTCTCCCCCTGCAGGGGCTCAGCTCCCCGTGCAGCTCCTGGCATCATTCACCAATCCCCTCAGCTGGCAAGGCCTCCTTTGCACTACTCTCATTTTGAGAATGAAAACCTGTCATTTTACAATAGTTAGCTTTTTTATTTAATGCAAGATTATTTGCCATTTCCTTCCCAGTAATCTATTTTCTACACAATTAATGATTGATGATTCTCCACGTACACGTCTTGCCAGAAAGCCAAAAGTGACTCTGACAAAGCAAACAAACATTCTGCAGCTTATCCACCAGTTTTAAGCACTCTGCTGATAACACAGAGCTGAAACAGGTAAGGAGGAAGAAAACATCCACTACTTCCATAAAAAGACACTTCATTAAGGCAATTAAGGCAATCATTTAAAGCAGTTATGAGGATTATGAACACACAAAGGAAATTAGGAGAGGTGGTTTTTGCACACCAGGCAGACTTGCCTTTATTTTATGATGCCTTTAAGAGGAACTTTCAGCAGTTTAATAAGCTTTTGAAAATACTCCTTTCTTGGAAAAGGACAGAGCTTCTCCTGCACCTGGGAAGAGCATTTCCAGGGTCACTGAGATTTTGGTGTTCTGTGGGGAGTCGTTATTTTGTTTTTATTTTTTTAATAAGTGACAAACGTTTCTACTGAGCTGGTAAGTAATTGAATTAGCTTCTTAAATGGTGCTAGCTCAAGCCTGACAGCCACACCCAAAACGCTCCTCTAACGGTCAGTCACCCGGGCTGCTGCTGAGCCAGAGGAATACACATTTTTAATTAACACATCCAAAAGGAAGTATTGTGACAGGCTCTCCTGAAGAGGCATGACACATTTTTCAAAACCTCTTAATTAACTGAGGAGCCTAAAGGGTTTTTTGACACACTTGGACACAACTTCAGCCCCATCGGGGAGGCAACGGCGACTCGACCCTTCCAGTGCCACGTGGACTCGCTCACACCAAACCAA
Organism: Merops nubicus; assembly: GCF_000691845.1. Lineage (NCBI taxonomy): Eukaryota > Metazoa > Chordata > Aves > Coraciiformes > Meropidae > Merops > Merops nubicus. Next base: position 716 of record NW_008614389.1, on the reverse strand, counting down.
AAGGTGCTGAGGGACAAACAAGACACCCAGACTGATAAAGTACAATGATTTCAAACGTTTTTAAGAATATCCCTCCCACATCTTGTGGATCACACCAAAAAAAACCTTGCTTCAAAAGCTACTCGTGAGCCGAGCTCTGTGAGAGCAGAGGGGCCGTGTCAGGGCAGGGCAAGGTGGGACCTGCCGGGGCAGCACCGTGCTGCTCAGGGGGTTTGGGGCACACAGAAGTGGTTTGTTCACCTCCAGCTGCATTTGCTGCCTTTAACACATCCTTCAAGGCCTGTGACAAACTAGAATGCCACGCTGCTGTGCTGAAAGTGACTTTATTTTGATTATAACCTCATGAATGTAAAATAGTTGGTACATTCCTTGCTTCTTCCCCAAGAACCCATTCCTGCCCTCTTTTGTACACATTTCTCAGGTAACTGTATTAAACCACTGAAGACACCATGTACTCCTCACTTCTGCAGGAGCACCCAGCCCTCAGGAGACCAGGTTTTCATAAACACATCCACTTATGGCTTTGCCTCCAACACTTTTCTGTTTACCCACTTTTATTAACTTAGAAAGTCAAGGGCATTCTTAAGGCTTGTTCTGCCCAGAGTCATTGTGCAAGGTGGGTTTGAGTGTCCTTCCAGGGCAGAGCCTAATTAGTCTGATGCAAAAACCCCCGAGAACCACAATATGCACCCAGAAAGTGGGAGCACGGTAAAAAA
>NW_008614388.1:3128-21415 GCF_000691845.1 Merops nubicus | reverse complement strand
GTATATGGTGAAGTACTTCTATCCTGCACGGCACGCACAGTCTCACAGAATCGGTTTGGTTGGAAGAGACCTGCAAGATCATCAAGTCCAGCCACTAACCCAGCAGTGCCAGGTCACCACTAAACCTTGTCAGCCAGCACCACATCTACACACCTTTTAAAACATCCAGGAATGGTGAATCCACTACTTTCCCTGGGCAGCCTGTTCCAGTGCTTTGCAACCCTTTCTGTGATGAAGTTTTCCCTCATATTCAATCTAAACCTCCCTTGGTGCAGTTTGAGGCCATTTCCTTTTGTCCTACCACTTGTAACTTGGGAGAATAGACCGACACCCATGTTGCTCTCCTTTCAGGGAGTTGTAGAGAGCAATGAGGGCTCCCCTCAACCTCCTTTTCTGCAGGCTAAACAGCCCCAGGTCTCTTAGCCACTCCGCATAAGACATGTTCTCTGGACATGTCTTATGGTTCTCTCTACCAGCTTCATTGCCCTTCTTTGGACGTGCTGCAGCACCTCAAGGTTCTTCTTGTAGTGACAGACTCAAAAATAGAACACAGTATCCAAGGTGCAGCCTCACCAGTGCTGACTACAGAGGGACAACCACTTCCCTCCTTCTGCTGGCGACACTATTTCTGATCCAGGCCAGGATGCTGTTGGCCTTCCTGGCCACCTGGGCACACTGCTGGCTCATACTCAGCTGGCTGCCAGCCAGCACCCCCAGGTTCTTTTCCACAGGGCAGCTTTCATGCAGACCGACTGAGTTAAGCCACTGTCAAAAGCCTAAATGAACAGAGTGCTCCATGAGAGATTCGAATAGTGCTATTGAAGAATAACACACATGTATTTGATTTACCTCACAGGGAAAACTACAATCAATCATCTATAAGGTTGCTTTGCTCACCATCTGTAAGGTAGTTTTGCTGCACCACGAAAAGCAAAGGATAAAGCAAGATTTAGTTTCTAATACTTAGAAGCACACCCCAGTACATCCAATGGGAATGATCTTATGAGGAACAATTCACAATATATTAATAAATCACAGTCTCTTCTAGACTGCAGATACTACAGGACTACTGAAGCCACCTGTTTTTTTCAACCTGTTTTTATAGGCACAGGTGTTTAGACTATCAAAACAACCTCTAAAGGGCAACTGATAAAAGCAAAAAGCTAAACACTGAAGAGCAACTTCCACATCAGCTTTTTTATATTATTTTTAAAACACTGAAAGCCTCACTGGAAAATTTTGAGAGGCTCAAAATTTTTTAAAGTTTGAAAGTGACACATCCAATTCATCCTTCTACAAATAAAATCCTGTCCCCAGTAATTTTACATGTTCTATCCTGATCTTCTAATCTAAAAGGTTGAGCCGCTCCTTCCATCACCAAATTATGGTGAAGCAATTTTCAAGAAGATTTGTCAATAATGCTTTGTGATCCTATGAACATTTTCATAAATTATGGGTTGTCTAGTTCCAACCAAAAAGATAATGGAAATAATGTCTCCTAGGAGAACACCTTCATTGATGCTTGGTGATATAGCAACTTGGAAACTCATCCAGCATCTGAAACTCAGACCTGAAAATGCAACTACTGCATATAAATATTTCTCTATATTCACCTATGTTTGTTGTCCTGACTGTCAGTCCTGGATTATTTGATATCTTTCTCCATAGCAAGAACCAAGCATCAACCCACCCAGTTCTTAGGATCTTTCAAGCTGTGTTGAGAAGCTTCTCTGCCCCATTCAATTCCAGGATTATAAGAATGCAACCACATGCAAAGGCACCTTCAGAGCATTTCTTAGAGCCTCCAGCTCTCCATTCTTACTCTTAAAAAACTTTGAGAGACACATCATAACACATCACATTAGCTTTGGGGCTACGACAACACAAATTTGCTCTAAGCATTTTGCAGGACTTGGATGTACAGACACTCCCTGAGAGGTTGTTTTCTTTTACCAGGATCACTGTTCAGATTTATGATCAGTGCCGCCCTAACAGCGTGAATGGCATTATAAATTTGTTCATGACTTCACACTACTTTAGAATTACCTGCAACATGCACACTTTCAGAGCTCCAAAGCAAACCACAAATAAAAGTTAGCTGACCTGCCATTCAAAAGTTTCACATTCTTTATCAGATTTGCTGGCTACATTTATCATAAGCTAAATAGTCCTTGTTTCTTTCATCACTTTCCCTTGTACCTTATACACACAGTAAACAAATCTGTTGATGCTGTGATTTTAGACTTACAGTATAATTTTCTGGAAGAACTTTCTGATCAGCAGAAAAAACTTTGTGCAATAAAGCAACTCTCACTGGCTTCCCTTCAAATGTATTTGCCCAAATCACAATGTCACTAAAAGACACAGGTAGGCTCAGAAATAATCTATTTATTTTTATCTCTTCAAGCAGTGAACTATTATTCCATCAAATTAGTCTCACAACTTGATCTGAACAGATATACATTACTTTCTGTACTTATTAACGCTCCCATTCACAAAAAAAAATTAAGAAATTGAGTACTTATAAAGACACATGCATATACACTTCTTGTGTAAAACAGGGCATTTTATATACTATCAAGTATTTAATTTTGAGTTACTAGATTCTTATTAATAAAGGATTAATAAACAATTATTAGTTTCTCAGAGAGTTTAGGTGCATTTGCAGAACTGAGGAGGAGGAGTAAGTTGATGCCTTCCTTTATATCCTCCTAGTTTCCATAGTTCAGAGATGACAACTGTCATCACGGGCAAAGGCCAAATCTTCCTAATATATGGAAAAAGGTTTTGTACTAGCCATTGTCTCAGAGGAATACTCTAACCCCAAGGGCATTGCCACCCTATGTACATAACCTGGCTATGGCCTTTAAGCTGATAATACTAATCAGAGCAGGGAGTAGAGCTCAAGTGCTCCCTGTCCAGAAAAAGTCCTCATCAACAGATTTCAGATTTGGTTTACATCTCTGTTATATCTGTATATGGCACTGAATAGTAGATTATATTTCACTAACAGGTGCAGCCATTTGGTAATGGTGAAGAAGACTTAACTGACATTTCTAAACATATTTATTTATAGGCAAATATATATACACAAGCATATATATAATAGCCTTGTATATTTACATGTCACTCCATTCCTTTGGCTAAACCAATTTGCTGAATGTGATTCAAATTTTCAGACACTTTTTACTTGCCTGACTCTGTCTTTTTCAGCAAATCATGATTCACCAGCAAGTATATAAATAAAACTTCCCCACCCCCAAATCTTCACTGCTCAAGAGTTCTGCTTACAAGACGTGAGTAACTCCACACTTTTTTTGTGTGGCAAGACAAGCAGGCTGAGGTAACTATTTTTTTATAAACCCAAATGAGCACCCTAAATCTATGTCCATTAGAAACAACAGAAGTACATTAGGAAACAAATCCTAAAAGCGCTCTATGATGGAGGTCAGATATTTACATTATTAATAATAAAGTACTGTTAATAATTACACCATAGATAACTCTCAGTAAGCTTTTCTAGTTTATATTGGGAAAGAAGTGAGAGGGTGCACTACACTGCCTGAGGAAAACAGTGTTTTCTAATGCACAAATAAGCAAATAGGATACTGAACATAATGTGTAAAGGAGAAGCATGTTCAGATCAGCAAGACCAAATCACTAGTTGGCCTTTAAGCCCGCCCCCTCCCCCCCGCCAAGAAGAACTATCTTTAGCCTGCTAATATCCACTTCTATCACATTTTCAAGCCTTGGAAAAATTCTGAAAGACTAATTAGGATATTAACACAGCAAAATTATTCAGAAAAAAAACAAAAACAAAAACAAAAAACAAACAAACCAAACCAGTAAAAGATTGAAACCAGGTAATGGTTTCAATCAAGAATTGATGATAAGAATAGAATTGCTCAAATCAGCTTTAATTAGAGAACAGTTGATTTCGGTATTGACAAATTACCAGGCAAGTAGGTAGAGAGAACTTGAGAGCTGTAAGCAGCTTTTACAAAACGTCTCTGAATGCTGGTTATATACACATACTATACCTGGCAGCTCTGGTCACTTGAAGCTATGTCTTCAAGATAGCAGCTTCTATTACCCATCTCCAGAATGTCTTGCACAACCCAGTGGCTGTATTTATTGAATGCTTGCAAAACAGAGTTGAGATATGGAAAGTTGTAGCTTTTTAAATACCTTGAGAACTGGCTTAATATAAATGGCAGGTCAAAGGAAATATAAACAAAAAAATAATTAATTTTAAAAAATCCAAATACAGACTTGGCATTTATTCAGGATGTTACTGAAAGAGAAAAAAAAAACACCTTCCAGCTGCGTATTGCCAGACTGAATCTTTCATTGTCTCCACCTGTTAACTGACTCTTCCATGTTCCTGAGAGATGCTCTTGCTGGGGTGGGGTGGGGTGGTTAACACCCTACACCTGTAACAATTCTGCATAGGTCCACTTTATAGACCGCAAATTCCATACAAGATGTGCCTGACACTCGCCCTTGCACACTACATACCCACACAAATGGCTGTGGTTTATTGCTGCCCCTCGTTTCAGGGGGATTCTTCCTGGGGTGACACTAGGTCCTGGGCACTGACCTGCAGTGCTGTTTCTGAGAGAAGGCACGGCTACACTGCCCATCGCTCTCGTACAAAGAAGCTACCACGCCAGATCATTGTGAGAGCTCACACAACTGGCTGGCAGGGTTTTTGAGAAGTGGTGAGTCACTACTGAACAGGAGACTTCTCCTAACAGGAGTGACTAATTCAAGTCCAGGGGCTAATTTATTCAGTGACTACATAAATGCAAATCAAAACTGATTAAAATTTGTCTATGACAAAGAATGGTGAATAATAATGATACAGCAGCTCTGGAAAGTGATTTAGATTACCTCTTAAGTTGAGCACATTTAAATATCTCAGAGCAGCAAATTGCAAATTACACTTAAGAGCAAGAAATAGAAACCACACTCTTAACAATCTAGCAAGCAATACTGCTAGAAGTGTTGAGAGATCACAACAGATGGATAGCGACCGTGTTTTCCAGTGCAATGCCGTAGAACAGATAATTTTATCTTTGAATGTTTAGACAGGACAATGGTTAAGAGGAAGGAGGTGCATATATCACCAAAGTGGTATTAGAGAAAATGATCTGGACACACAGCTCTGATACCTACAGCTGAAACAAGACGTCAAAAATTCAGAGACGTGCCACAGGAGTGATTTGGGAAATAGAGGAAATGCCTTACTGTGGAGGACACGACATAATCTTATTATCTGCCGAAGGATACAACTGAAAAGTGCTTTGACTGCTGTGTTTATTATCTCCACAGATACATAATTATAGCAAGAACCAATGGCAAAAAGTTGCCTTCTTCCTGGACCTGCCTGCTGCAAGCTCCCATGGCTGAGATTTACAGAAGGCTGCAGCTGAGAAAGCAAGAGAAGCAGCAGTAACAGGATGGAGATGTGGAGGCAATGCACCAGACATTGTAGTTAATAATAACTATCTGTAGCCATGATGTCGGTTTCAATAATGTTATTGTTAAAAAAAAAAAAAGGAATGTTAATCTAGAAACTTATCACTTGTCTTTAAAATTATCTCGAACTGCTCAGCAGTCATTTATTATAAACTCAGTGAAGAAAATACATGAAGTCATATAATCTACAAACATAATCCTACTCTCAGTCACTATTAGTATTTTCTGGCAAGCTGTGCTGTAGTGCACTGCAAACCTCTGTATTTAGCATTTCATAGGGAGGTTAGGATTGGACTGGATGGTAGCAAATGTGATACCCATCTACAAGAAAGGCTGAAAGGAGGATCCAGGGAACTACAGACCTGTCAGCCTGCCCTTGGTGCCAGGGAAGGTCATGGAGCAGATCACCTTGAGTGCCATTATGCACCATATACAGGACGTCCAGTTGATCAGGCCCAGCCAACAGGGGTTTATGACAGGCAGGTCCCGCTTAACAAACCTCATCTCCTGTGACAAATGACCCACCTGGTGGATGAAGGAAAGGCTGTGGATGTTGTCTACCTGGACTCCCATAAGCCCTTTGACAGTTTATCATAGCATTGTCATGAAAAAAATGGCTTCTTATAGCTTGGATGGGCGTATGCTTTGCTGGATCAAACACTGGCTGGGTGGCTGGGCCCAGAGGGTGGTGGTGAACGGAGTTAAATCCAGCCAACGGCCAGTCACAAGGGGTGTTCCTCAGGGCTCAGCAGTGGGACCACTTCTATTTAACACCTTCATCAACGGCCTTGATGAGGAGACACTTACTCCCTCAGTAAGTTTGCAGACAACACCAAGTTGGGTGGGAGTGTTGATCTGCTTGAGGGTAGGGAGGATCTACAGAGACTTGGACAGACTGGATCAATGGGCCATGGTCAATTGTATGAGCTTCAACAAGACCAAGTGTCAGTTCTTGGGCCAGAACAACCCCATGCAACATTACAGGCTTAGGGAAGAGTGGCTGGAAAATTGCTCAGAGGAAAGGGACCTGGGCATACTGATTGACAAGCAGCTGAACATGAGCCAGCAGTGTGCCCAGGAGGCCAAGAAGGCCAACAGCATCCTGGCTTGCATTAGAAATGGCGTGGCCAGCAGGATCAGGGAGGTGATTGTCCCTCCATACTCAGCACTGGTGAGGCCACACCTCGAGTACTGTGTTCTGTTTTGGGCACCTCAATGCAAGAAAGACATCGAGGTGCTGGTGCATAGCCAGAGAAAAGTAATGAAGATGGTGAAGGGCCTAGAGAACAAGTCTTAAAACAAATCGAGAGGAGCAGCTGAGGGAACTGGGGCTGTTTAGCCTGCAGAAAAGGAGGCCGAGCAGGGACCTTATTGCTCTCAACTATAGGAAACAACAGTGTAGAGAGGCAGGCACTGGTGTCTTCTCACAGGTAACAGAACAAGAGGGAATGGCTTCAAGATGTTCCAGGGGAGGCTTAGACTAGACATGAAACTTTTTCACTAAAGGGTTGTCAGACATTGGAATAGGCTGCCCAAGGAGGTGACTGAGTCACCACCCCTGGATGTGTTTAAAAGCCATGTAGATGTGGTGCTTGGGGATATGGCTTAGGGGTGGACTTGGTGGAGTAGGGTTAATGGTTGGACTCAATGATCTTAATGGTCTTTTCCAGCCAAAGTGTTTCTATGATTCTGTGTCAGGAGCCAAAAACAGTTGATCATTTTGTAGTTCTAGTCTTAACAATGTATTATACTTTAAATTTCCATGGCATTTTGACACAAAACCCAAGAAATTAATTAATCACTTCCATAGGACCTACTGTCATATCCTAAGAGACAGTACAAGCTGTTATTTCCCACAGGCTTCTTCAACTAAACTGGATTGACAAGAAAAGGCTAAGTTGTGGAGAATGTTGCTCTCCCATTTATTCCCCTGTCCTACCGCTTTAAGAGGTAAATCTGTCTCCTTGCTAAAGAGGATAAAAGACAAGATTGTGTAAGGTTTGGGTGTGTCTTGTGAAGGGGCAAAAACTGTTCCTGTGAGTTGGTCTGATTTTTTTCTATTGCACAAAGACCACCTAGTTTTCAGAACTACACATACTCTGTTGTCTTTATCACTACATGTAGTCAAAAAAGAACCAACAACAAATAGTCAAGTCTTATTTAATAAAGGCCTAAAACACCAAAAGTGTAATGGCCTGAACACAGTTCTTGATATGCATAAAAGACACTTAATAATGAGACAGCTAATTTACTAGCCAGCATCATGTTCACCGAGAAATGCAAGGTTCTGCATTTGAAAGGGTTGTGGGGTGGTGGTAAAATTAAGGTCAGTCCAAGTCCTGCAGTAAAACAAGCCTGTGGCTGTCAAATGCAAGTTACTATGTGGAGAGCTACAGTAGGCACGTTTTTTTCAGCAAGAAATAAATTTATGAAGCATAGTTTGCAGAATTCTCTAGAGATTTGCTGAAAGAAAGAAGATCAAAAGCAATGGTGTGATCACATTGTACACTAAGAATTTATAGGAAAAAACCCAATAAGCTACAATAGCAATGGATGTCAGAAAAGCCATGACTCAAGTCATGAACGATGAACAAAAAAAATCCCCCATGTGCATTGCTTAAACAGATGGCATAAGTAATGTGTTAAAATTACACTCCTTATTTTTCAAAACTTCCTGAAGAACCAAATATGCATTGTAACTTTACAAGTCATCCTATCAAGCTTTTAGTGCTCTGCTTGAGTTCTCCCATAGCTGAGGAGACACCACGCTTTTACAACTACCTTTACAGGAGTATTTAAGCAATTAGCTCAGTTTTACACAATTTTGCAACGTTGTGTATGTAGGTACAAGCCCATGAGTTGAGAAGCAGTGCATAGAATCATGTACACAGAAAATCTGAAAGCTCTGAAGCACTGAAAGCTCCTTGGTATTTTTAGGCTAGGGGTTCAGTATAACCAAAAAAAAAAAAGCTAAGTATAGGTGCAGCTGCAGGATGAGAGTGGGAGCTGACAAAGCAAAGAGGATAAGGGCCATCTTTGAAATCTGATTAAAGAGGTCACTTCCACCATGGAGAGTTCTGGCTGGCAGCACATATGGATTCAGAAAGTCTTAAGTACCAGTCCCCACTAGAAACTGAATAATACAGAGATTTCAGCTTCCATTCACCTGTCACAGTCAAGTATTTTTACTTCCTTTTAGAGGGAAGAGGAAGAAGGTTGAATTTCAGTGGGGATACAGAGAGGGAAGTAAAAGCTTCTACAAAATACATGCATGAAGAATCTGAACCATTCCCACATCTCAAGTAATATTTAAATCATTTGTCAATGTCATTAACACCTTGGGTTTTCACTAGAACCCTGATCTCATTTGCACTTTCACAGGATTGCCCAAGTATTACATCAGATTGCACAAGAAGCAGCATGAAAATTCAGGTGGGTCCTGAATAATCAAAATACTGTAAGCATCTCTAAAGGACTTACAGGACAGATGAAATGGTACTTGAAATCTGAAGAGCAGCTGACATTACAATACAAAGTACAAGATCTTTATAAGGGTTTAAGCCCTTCTTAAATACCTCCACTTGTTTCTTGTGCAACACATAAATATTTAGAGGAGATTCAACAAGATTAGACTACAGTTTCTATTACTAATACAACTCCAGTAGTAGATTTTGAGATTCTAGTTAAGTCGTAGCTTAACATGAGAACGTGCTTGGCCCTGAAGCTGTCACTACACTGAGTAGCTCTGTATCCAAGTCCTTCAAAACAAAACACCAGCAGAATCTACAAGGTCTCTGTTTCCATTCTTACTGCTGTCTCTGCAAGTAGTTTAACAGATGGAACAGCTCTAGACCATACCAACAGACATGATTCTTCTTCATTAAAGAGATGAACAGCATAAGACGCTCTATCCTGTATGTTTTTTATCGCAGCTTTGTATTAAAAGCATATGAATGGTAAAACACACATCAAACCAAACCACATTTATTTCATCAGTCACAAGTGCAAATATAGCAACTAGTCAGTTCAGCAAATTACAACACAGAGAAGAATGTAATGTAAATGCTAAGTACACTGACATACCAACTCCAAAACAGCAGCAAAACCCAGTTTCTTCAAATAAAAAATTCTGTTCGTTTTACCTGTAATCTAAAATAACATAATAAATCTAGATCAGGAATGTCTCTGCCAGCTCGTGTTTAGCCAGGTATTTTGTTACTAACAGTTCACATTATCCAGTGTGCAAAAGGCCTGTCCAAGCTTCCCATTAACAGATGTTTTGGTTTTAAGCAGCTTTTAACCAATATTTAAATAATACAGTGCTGATACTAGTTAATATGTTCTGCTATTTGCTATTACAAATTTAAGAATATATATTTTAAAAAATTAAGTCCAATTTCAGTGGACATATACAATTCTACCTGGATCCAAAGTGGGCAACATTGAAGAAAAAATTTTTTTTTAAAAAAAAGGGTAGATGCAACTCATCTCAGTTTTTTTGCATCATCTTTAAATCTGTAGTTAAAATATATGCAGTACTTACATATAAAATAGAAAGCATTCCCATTAGGAAGATACTGCAGTGTCATTAGCCATTTTTCCCTACCACTTTAGTAGCCAAGGAACAAAGTTTATGCTTAACACCCAATCACTATTTTGCTTCACAGAAAAGCAAAAGCTGACCACCAGTATTAGCATCAAAATCTTTACACTGGAAATTTAGTTAACCTTCTTCGTTATGAGCTGTTGCTTCTTCTCTTTTTCTTTATAGGCAATGAATTGAGAGTCTGTACCAAAGATTCTGTCCCACCATGTGAAGGTTGAAGCGTAATTGCCAATAAAGTTCATGTGATGGAAATCATGAAAACGGGCACCAGCATAGAAAGGCACCAAATGCAGAGGGTTCAGTGGAACATCATAGCCACTACAGGGGAGAAAGAGAAACAAAAGCAGTTATAGTAAGTTATAGTATTTTTCCCAGACAAACTAAAAAGTATAGACACTAACTTCTTGGCTTTGTTAAAAGGATTTTTATGTTTTACAAGGCCCTGAGGTAATCGCTGTAGTACTGGCTTAGTAGGAAAATAAGATCCCTCCCATCCTAGCCAAATGCTTCTGTAAACTATCCCACAGTGGCTTTGGCACTTGCTGACCTTTTCAATTCAGTTTACTAGGCCACGCAAAAAAAAAAAAAAAAGGCAAGCAAGTCTCCTAAAAAAATTACAGCAGCTGACTTTCTGCTGGCTTAGCAGCTTTATCCGAATCAAGGGTGATGTTAAGAAGGAGGAACAAGAAATAATGCTGTCTTTTATTAACAAGCCATGAACATCAGCTCAGCTGCTCCTCAGATGGCATCTCAAATCAACTACAACTGCAGCATTTCTATTCCTGTTTTCAGAGTAGTCCTGAAATAACATTAAAACCAGAGCAGTTTGCTTTGGAGGGATTTCAACTCCTTTGCTAAGTCGTTCTGGAAAGCATCCTACCACCACCTAGTGGGGAGAGCACAAGGTAATTTGTTCTGAACACCTCATGTGGACAACAAACTAAAACGACTAAGGACATTCATGCTTTGCATCAATTACTTTTTGATATGTCGACATATTTCTCAGTCTACAAGCAATATATAACTAAACCAGAAATGAGTATGTATGAGTTAATTTAGTAGCTTATGTTCCATTGAAAGACTTGACACTATATATATGCTTCATAATGTATTAAAGTCAAACGCAATACCAGCATTTCAAAAATAAATTGTTACTGTCCCATTTCTCTCAAACACAGGAAAGAAAATCTCATTCATTTGCAAATGAACCTAGCTAAGCCTACTGGGATTTGCACCAGTATTTTCGAGCCAAATTTGAAAGAAGTCTGTTTTACAACAGTGACAAGAAGTCTTGTCCTTTGTGTCAACGATAAATAAATAAAGCAACAAAAGCAATTTATTTGTTTTAAAGATAGTCAGTGTCTTTAAAAGCCTAAAATGTGTCTCTTGTCCAGGGAAACTGTCTGGCAAAGTACTGAACTCTTGGCTGGAATATCACTTTTTGTAATTGATTTTTGTTGTTCTAATACACACAGGATCTTTTGTACACCGAGGGTCAAGAGCCAGACACGCTACTGAGGCACCTAGCTTCCAAAACCCTCTTTAAGATACTACAGCTGATAGTCTACACTCTTCTAATCGGCAAGTTTTGCTGTTAGGGCCACCTCAAAACACACAATAGAGATAACTGTTTAAGTTGTGTCATTCTTGGTAAGACACTTAAGCAAATGAAACAGTAAAAAATCAGTGAAAGAGACAGGGAAGTTTGAGATAGACTTAAGGAGAAGAGAAAAAGCAATTATTAAAAGCCATGAGGATTTCACCTGTGTACGTCAATGGTTTCCATCAGGCGACATATCACCCACGCCCACAGCAGAACCACGTGGTTACAAAAAACAACAATCCCAATAAAGAACCCAGCTCCAAGGATAAGCGTTTCCAGAGGGTGGGCATACTCTGCCTGCATTCCAAATGGAGACTAGAAGGAAAGAAGAGGCAGGAAAAGTCACCATTTTCAATTTTGCATACCCCCAAATCAGAATCACCGTTTTGTGGTCTCTCCCCACCACCTCACCACACTACAAGAGGACACACACACAGATGTTGTGGACAAAGGGCACGGGTGTTCAGCTCCTTGTGGGGGAAAACAGGAAACTGTATCCCTGGGTCATCAGGATTTACCATTCACTAGTGACTCCAAACACTTCACTGCTAGTTGAAAAGCTGAAGACTTTTCTTTAGCCTTACCATTACCCCCAGGCCAAAATGTTGTTTCAGGAATATTAAAGTGTTTGGCAAGCCCTTATCAGCTTTGCTATACATCCAGTCTTGGAAACAGAAGAAAGAAGAAAGCCAAAACATTCTCAGAATCAGGATTCACTTAGAAATTTGTTTTTAAAATAAAAAAATAAAAAATCCCTCATCTTTGACAATTTTTAAAAATAAAGTCCTACCATTTAAGTGTTATTTTGAGATTGAAATATAATATTTTCTTTCCTATATATATATACACACACACACAAAGGCCAGTCATTTCTACATTTGGTTTACCAAAAAAAAAAAAAAGACATTCCATACTTTTCAAAAGTACAACATTATACAAACAGAACAGTTTAAGAAAAATGTAACACAATGCTGAAGGTTTTAAGTTTGATATCAGAAAAAAATACTGAATATTAAAAATACTTAAGGCAATACTTTGGCTTAAGGACTATTTTAAAATCATCACCTTTCACTATCAAGGAAAATTTTTAGTGAAGCAGCTATTAGGCTACAGATCACTTCCATGAAAACAACTAACCACTCTCTCAAAAGCAATGGCCAGAGGCTGCCCCCACTAGACACCTGAGGGGCTGCCAAGGGCAAGAGGAAAACAGGGGTGGCTGCTGCTGCAGAGGTATGTGCATATGCATGCATCCATTTACACCAAGTTTCTCTGTTACTGGCAGCCTGTATAAACCACCCCTGACCCAGCAGCTTGCAGTTCACTTTCTGAAGCTTTGTGAGTATTTTTTTTGGCCGTTTTCTAAGCACGTATGCTGCACACACGACATGCACACCCAGGCCCTGTGCTCTGGGTAACACCCTAACTGGCAGAGGTCTGATGAACAACTAAAATCAGAAACCTGCTGTTGCCTTGCCTCCAAGAATGAGGCCTATAATTACACTTTTAAAAGCCTTTCTCATCTAGCTCAACAGATAGGATCAAACCTTAGCGAGAGCGTGATCTTTCATTCCTATCAAGTGAAATAAATTGTTTTCATTAAAAAAAAAAAAGATGATGGTACTCAGCTTTTGAGAAAAAGGACAACCGTTTTTTTTCCTGTGGCTGAGCACTAGACTGGGGTGGACAAGGGGTTCCCAAGTCAGGGTAAAGGCAAGTAACTGCAAAAGGATCAGGTAGGTAGATCACCTGTTACACCAGGTGGCCGAACTGCAAGAACGTTACAAGGCTACGCAGCATCAGAGGAGCTGAGATGGAGAGAGGGTTGGTTTCAAAACCATATCCTGGTACCAGACACCATTGACAAAGAGGCACCATGGACCCTGGTTACCCTAAAAGCAGGACTATACATTGTTTACCATCTAACATCACTACCAAAACCAGATATGAAGGTTTAACACCTACAGGCAGTCATGATCAAGCACTACAACGAGAAAATCCACCAGCAACACACAGTAGTTACAAAAAAAGAAATGATGGGTGCTTACAGTGGGACACTCCCTGTTAAAGGGCACTGAGGTGTCTGTCTGATGACCTGACAGAAAGTCTAAGGAGGTTTACTGCCTCCCAGGAGCCAAGATCTGAGACATTGCTGAGGGTCTCACAACTTGTCAAGAGCACCAACTACTATTCACTGCTGCTTTTCCATGCAGGCATGAATGACATGGTGAGCCAGAAACCAAGCAGGATCCAAGGAAGGCTATAAAGCCCTGCAGATGCAAGCGAAAAACATTGGTGCCCAAGTTATCTCCTTGTCCATCTTGCCAGTTAGAGGAAAGGGGGCAGCCAAACATGGACAAATAATGAATAATTCCGGGCTTCGTGGCTGGTGCCATTACAAAAGCTTTGGGGTTTATGGCAATTTTTAATTCTTTGATAATTACAATCTGCTAGAGTATGATGGAGTAGACTTGTCTTGAAGAGGCAAGTGTATCTTTGGCACTAGGCTAGTCAACTTAGTCAGGAGGGCTTCAAACTGAAGATCTCATGGGGCAGGGTCCAAGATGGCAGGGCTCATGCCATCCCATTCGACTGCAGTATATGCCAGCCCAACCAGAGCATTGACAAATGCTCCTTATCTGTCTTCCAAGATTAGTGACAGAAGGCAAAACACCTCAAGGCTGGGTATGACTACGGTGGTTCCTCTTACTCTTCTCCATGGATACAGTCTTGCTCAATTAAGCCTCTGAAATGTGGGTGCACCAACCCACGCAGCATGGAGAATGAACAGGAAGAACTACACACCTGGGTGTGGTCATGGGGCCATGATCTCACTGCAGTTAGAGAGGTGGTGGGAATGGCTCACGTGACTGGAACGTTGCCATGGACGGCTGGGTACTTTTTAGGAAAGACAGGACAGCAAGGTGAGGTGGTGGAGTTGCTCTTTACGTGAGAGAGCAACTGCAATGTATGGAGATCTACCCAGGGTGGGATGAAGAACATGCTGAAAGCTTACGGGAATGAACTAAGGGGCAGGCCAATGCGGGCAACACCGTCCTGGGTGTTTGCTGCAGGCCATCTATCAGGAGAAGGAAGTTGATGAGGGCATCTACAGATAGCTGGAAGTAGCCTCAAGATCATGTGCCCTGGTGCTTATGGATGACTTCAGTCACCCTGGTATGTGCTGGAAAGGCCACACAGCTAGGCCCACACAGTCCAGGAGGTTCTTGCATTGCATTGATAACTTTCTCACACAGGTGGTGGAGAAGCCAACAAGGAAAGGCATGCATCTGGACCCCATACTAAAGAACAAAGGTGGTCTGGTTGGGGACAGCCTTGGCTGTAGTGACTGTGAGATGGTGGAGTTCAGTATTACATGAGGAAGGAGCAAGGCACTAAGTAGGACTGCAACCCTGGGCTTCAGGAGAGCTAACCTGGTTCTCTCCAAAGACTTACATGGAGGAATCACATGGGCTAGGACTCTAGAAAGTAGGGGAGCCCAGGAGAACTGGTTAGCATTCAAGCACCACTCCCTCCAACCTCAAGATTGGTGCATCCCTTTGAGTGAAAAATCAAGTCGAGGAGGCAGGAGACCTGAATGATGATCAAGGAGCTGTTGGAAAAACTCATATGGAAGAAAGAAGCTCATAGTATGTGGAAAAAGGTACTGGTCATTTGGAAGGATTATAGGAATGCTGTCAAGGGTATGTAGGGATGCAAGGAGGAAGGCCAAGGCCCTGCTGGAATTAGAGGTGACCAAGGATGTAAAAGACAACAAGACTGGCTTCTTCAAGTACATCAGTAGCAAAAGGAAGACTAGGGAAAATGAGGCCCTGATGCTGCATGAGGTCAGTGCCCTGATGACAGAGGTGGAGCTAGTGAATGCCTTCTCTGCTTCAGTCTTTACTGCCAAGACCAGCCCCCAGAAACCCCAGTCCCTGGAGGTAAGAGGGAAGGTCTGGAAGACTCTTTGCAGGTATGTAAGGATTGGGTTAGGATCATTTAGGCAAACTGAACACCTGCAAATCCATAGGCCTCGATAGGATCCACCCAGGAGTGTTGAGGAAGCTGGCTGATGTTTTTGCTGTGCTGTTCTCCATCCCATCTGAAAGACCATGGAGAACGGGAGAGGAGCCCAAGACCAGAGGACAGCCAATGTCACTCCTGTCTTCCAAAAGAGGAAGGAGGATGATCCAGGAAATAACAGGCCAGTCAGCCTCACCTCCATCCCTGCAAAGGTGATGGAACAGCTCATTCTGGAGGTCATCTCCAAACACATGGAGGAAAATAAAGTTATCAAGAATAGACAGCATGGATTCAGCAAGGGCAAATCAAGCTCAGATAATCTAATAGCCTTCTACAATAGTGTGACTAGCTGGGTAGATGAGAAGAGAGCAGTGGATATTGTCTACCTCAGCTTCAACAAGGCTTTTGACAGCATCTCACATAACATTCTCATAGGTAAGCTTACGAAGCATGGGTTAAGTGAGTGGACTGTGAGACAGGTTGAGAACTGGCTGAACAATAGAGCACAGAGTGCTGTGAGCACAGTCTAGCTGGAGGCCTGTAGTGAGTGGTGTTCTCCAAGAGTCAGTACTGGGTCCATTACTGTTCAACATCTTCATCAATGACCTGCATGAAGGGACAGCATGTACCCTCACCAAGTTTGCTGATGATACGAAACTTGGAAGGAGTGGCTGACATGCCAGAAGGCTGTGCTGCCATTCAGCAACACTTGGACAGGCTGGAGAGCTGGGTGGAGACAAACCTCAAGAAATTCAATAAGGACAAGTGTAGAGTCCTGCAGGGGGGAGGAATAACCCCATGCACCTGGACACATTAGGAGATGACCTACTGGAAAACAGTTATACAGAGAAGGACGTGGTAGTCCTGGTGGACAAGTTACCCATGGGACAGCAATGTGTCCTTGTGGCCAAAAAGGCAAATGGTATCCTGGGGTGTGTTAAGAAGAGTGTGGCCAGCAGGTGGCCTGAGATTCTCCTCCACCTCCACTCTGTCCTGATGAGGCCACATCTGGAGTACTGGGTCCAATTCTAGGCTCCCCAGTTCAAGGGAGACAGGGAACTAGTAAAGAAAGCCCAACAGAGGGCTATAAGGATGATTAGGGGACTGGACTTATGAAAGAAGGCTGAGAGACCTGGTTCTGTGTAGCCTGGAGAAGAGAAAACTCAGAGGGGATCTTGTCAATGCTCATAAATATCTGAAGATGGGTGTCAAGAGCATGGGGCCAGTCTCTTTTCAGTGGTGCCCGGTGACAGGACAAGGGGCAACAGGCACAAACGGGAACACAGGAAGTTCCACCTCAACATCAGGAAACACTGGAACAGGCTGTCCAGGGAGGCCGTGGACTCTCCTTCTCTGGAGACTTCAAAACCCACCTGGACACAGTCCTGTATAATCTGCCCTAGATGAACCCGCTCTGGCAGGGGGTTTGGACTAGATTATCTTCAGAGGCCCCTTCCAACCCCTACCATTCTGTGATTCTATGATTCTGTAAAGAGCTCAAGAAAAGACATCTATCCTGCTGTTGAAGGGATGAAAAATTCTTGAGGTCTTTGAAGTAAGAACGCTAAATAAATTGTATGAAACTGCATATACTAAAAATTGTTTTAAAAAATCAAGGAATACATACAACAAACTCATGGTGAACCTTATGGATGTACTTGTATATTCTCTTGTGATGCAGCAATCTATGCAGGAAATAGTGCCAGGCATCCTCAATCACTGCACATCCAAAACACTGGGCAACCAGAACATACCTTTAAAAAGCAGAAGAGCTGTTAGTTACAGAATATACTGGCAGACACACAATACCAAAAGAGCAACTAGTTTATGTGCCAGTAAGACTGGGAAGCGTTTATGCTAATTACTGAGTAACAGTGCATTGACACTACCTTTTTAATGCACTACAACTATTAATTACCAGGTGCAAAGGCTATTGTGCTGATCAGCTGATCTACTGATATGCTGAAGTGAGTTAGCATGCAGTATAACAAGCTGTTGTTTCCATACTACACACACAGTCTACAAAGAACACCCACAGACTGTGGGAGACTTAGACATAAAAATAGAGCTACATCAGCTATCTAAATCAGATAGCAAATAGTTTTCCAAGAAAGATGACCTTCTGCTGTAAAGAACCACCACCCGGGTGAACGTGGAGTGTGGCTAGCATTTATTACCAACTCAGCTTTGTGTAAGAGGATGTCAGTTTAGTGCAACAAAAGGAGACTGTGAAGCAGGTAGTACATTCTCTCTTTTTAGGAACACACTGCTGCTATGATATAAAACAAGGTGGAGGGAAGAATCACTTAGAAAGAATTTTTTAAAAAATTATATAAAAGCCACCAGATAGTCCAATGCTACTATGAATCTGGCTTTGCTTCCATGAACTCTCTTAATCCTTCTTCCGAGTATCAGAAAAATTTGGACCCAAAAAAAAAAAATCAAGAAAGGTCACATTAGCTCTTATAGCAGTTAAGTATCAACAGAAGCAAGATTAACACACAGTCTCCATCACCAAAAAATTATGGTGTATTAGAGTTGGCACTATTTGTTAAATGTTCTGCCTCCTGC
>NW_008614388.1:615-3115 GCF_000691845.1 Merops nubicus | reverse complement strand
ACTCAGCATCAACATATGAGAAAAAAAATCTACCTACCATCGAGGCATCTCTTCCCAGGCATAAGGGATGCTAAAATACTCTGTGAAGTAGTAGGTGCCACAAATCAGAGGAAGCTGAATGAAGAAGTGATTGAAGAGGAGTGTTTTGAAACACTTCCACTGTTTTTCCCATGTTTCTGGCTTATCCTAAGAAGAAGCAAAAAGAAAGGGTTTTGTTACATGTTTCTATTGCACGTAACTGAAGTTCTGCAAAAATTATTTTGGAGGCAGTTTTATTTCACCTTGGCAGACAGACAGCTGGCCCTCCAGTCATGTAAGCTAACTCAGGCAACACAAATTACACAGGATTTGGTTCAGTTTCATCAGAACTTCTTGGTTTTCTAAGCTAGTTCTCCATTAAATTTTAAGTAAGCCTCTCTTAACAGAATTGGTCTTTGACAGTTGCCCCAAACCATTCTTGTTATTTTGGTGTTTGTAATTAGCAAGAACATTTCATATTCAACAATTTAACACAAATCTACGTTTGTTTTATTTCTTCACACCACAGAATATATTTCCATAGCTAAAACGGACAAAAAAGAAAAAAGAAGCTGAAGATATAAGCTTCTGAAGAAATAAGTTGTATCAAAACCATCCAGTTTTTGCAGGAAGAGATTTTACCAATTACTGTAGCAAATTCAGAAGGTGGTATCACTCACTTTCAATTTATATTACAATGAACTGGAGGAAAATACACCTTTAAATACTAGCTGTACTTTCACCATGAATTAGGAGTGTGCAGTCCATCCCAGGCTTTCTCGACTGTTAAAATAGTTTAAAATCTTTTCAAGAGGGTGTGCAGAGAGGTACTTTGAAAGGGACACTTGCTACTAAATAAGCACACCATGTGACTCTTTTGTGACACCAAGACACATCTCTACCACGGTGCTATGATTCTGTTACACCTTGCCCTGCCGACAACTCAGTGATATATATCTATAACATTGCTAGCATAAAGACTGATACACCCTTTTCCCTCCCTACCACACCACGGTAGAAGGGACACCCGCTCTCAGAGGAAAACTCCCTTCCTTCCTCAAAATTCACTTCTTTTTCTCTCCTCACAGACACTGTTATTTTGCTGTTGCTTCCAGAATGTCTGAATCATAAGAGGAAATGAGGCCACGTAAATTGGAAACTAGGACATTACAGAGATACGTTCTGCTTCATATGTCAAAGACAAATCAGGAATTGTGCAGTTCTCAATTTTGCCTTACCTGCTGAATTTTATACTTTTGCATGTACGGTATGAATTGAAAGACAAATCCAGGTACACAGAGCAAGAAGTATGAAACTTCATGAACTATAAGTGAGCCCCAAGTTGCAATCTGGAATTTTGTGTAGTTGTCCAGCATGTAATTCCAGGCATTTTTAAATGGTTGCTGCAGAGGATTGTCAGGCAAGAAAGAGTCTATATACTCCACCGCCAGGTAAGCAGAGTTCAAGATATTAACGCTGTCGTTCATTGCCATCATTCAGATATAAAACATCACAATCACAGCTCTTCTACAGTTGTCAACAAGCAACCTGCAAATTCTGAGAAAAAAAAAATAAATGAACAAACAGCAATTAATCTTAAGAAAAACACAACATTACTTATCTTAGTTATTACCTAGCTTTAAAGTAAAAATAGAGAAGAGAAGATTCTCTTTCTACAGAATAGTGTAAAAAACTAGCTCAAGGTTGGTTGGAGCAGGAAACCAACTGGAGAGGGAAATAGGTCTCAAGTTATTGAGATTAGGTCAAGAGAGCAAAAGGGTGAAGAAATATTAATTATTATCCAATTTTACTTCATGTTTCTTCCAGAATAATTGCAATCCGTACTAAAAGAACACAAAAAGGCTCAAAGCGGATTTAGAAACTAAATTAACCATGATCTCTTGATCATCCAGCCTCATTCTCCTCCTAGCTGTAAGCCAGAATCCATGCAGACTACATGAACACAGCAGGCTACCTCTAGACTGCAGCTGGCTTGAGACAATTCACTTTTCCATAAGCCATGGAGTTTTCATTACAGCTGCTAAAAGCACAGAGGCAGCATCGCCACGATGCCCCCAACTTCTGCAGTGCCGCAGAGAAGGTTGTTGGGTTTGGTTGGAAGGGACCTTTAAGAGTCATCTAAGTTCTATCACCTTGGGATGGGCAGGGACATTTTTCACTAGAACAGGTTGCTCAAAGCCCCATCAAACCTGACCTTGAACACTTCCAGTAGTGGGGCATCCATAACTTTTCTGATCAGCCTGTTCCAGTGTTTCACCACTCTCACTGGAAACAAGATCATCCTCATGCCCAATTTAAACTATCTAGCCTTTTTTCAGCTTAAAATCACCGCCCTTTGTGTCATCAGTACAGACCTGGGCCAAAAGTCTGTCTCCATCTTTCTTACAAGAGCCCTTTTGATACAGAAAGGCCACAGGAAGGTGTCCCTGGAGCCTTCTCTAGGCTGAACCACCCTAACTCT
>NW_008614388.1:0-250 GCF_000691845.1 Merops nubicus | reverse complement strand
ATACAGAAAGTCCACAGGAAGGTGTCCCTGGAGCCTTCCCTAGGCGGAACCACCCCAACTCTCCCAGCCTCCTTCCACGGACGGTGCGCCCCCTGATTATTTTCGTGGCCCTCACCCAGACTCCCCCTAAGAGGGCCACCTTACACCCTAAAATACACGCGCAATGCACAGGTCAGAGGCACGGGTTAGCCCACAGCAAGCACACTCGGACTAGGTCCGACGTAAATAACGCACCAGACTCAGTAACCAG
>NW_008614387.1:0-6953 GCF_000691845.1 Merops nubicus | reverse complement strand
AGTTTGCCTTGAGTGACATAAAGAACTGGTGGTTAAGGTGATCTACCCTGGAAAATAGTTCTGCTAACACTTCATTTGCTGAGGTCTGAGGTACAGAATGAGAGCTAAAGGAAATCAGAGTTTTCTCACTGCCACTGCATTTGCTTCTGGGGAAACTGGACCAAAAAATGAAAAGCAATTTCTGTCTGTAGTGAGAGGCACTTGCCAAAAGTCAAATATTTTCAGACATGGGCACCCACAGGCAAATGTTATCTCCCAAAAAAATGACAGCTAAATGACTCTGCTGTTTTTCCCAAGGTTGCAGCAGTCAAGCAGTGTCCAATGCCTTAAAACACCAAACCTGCCACTGGCATCCACTACCAAGCAGTGACACAAGGACCAACAGCCAGGCAAATCCTTCTTAAAATACCAAATAACATCATTGCATGACCCTGAATACTGGGTTCAGTTTTGAGACCCACACCACAAGAAGGACATTGAGGTGCTGGAAGGGGGTCCAGAGACAGAACACAAAGCTGGTGAAGGGTCTAGAGAACGAGTCTTGTGAGGAGCAGCTGAGGGAGCTGGGGTTGTTTAGCCTGGAGAAAAGAGGCTCAGGGGAGACCTTCTGGCTCTCTACAAGTTCCTGAAAGGAGGTTGTAGTGAGGTGAAGGTTGGTCTCTTCTCCCAAGGAACAAGCAATAGAACCAGAAGAAACCACCTCAAATGGCAGGAGGGGACATTTAGTTTGGGAATTAGGAAAAAATTCTGCCCTGAAAGAGTTGTCAAGCCCTGGAAGAGGCTGCCCAGGGCAGTGGTGGAGTCTCCATCCCTGGAGGGATTTAAAAATCACATAGATGTGGTGCTGAGGGACATGGTTTAGCAGTCACCTGGCTGTGATGGGTTAATGTTTGGACTGGATGATTTTAAAGGTCTCTTCCAACCAAAGCAATTCCCTGATTCTATGTCTCCTTCCTTGTTACTGCCTGTGGTAAGTTCCTGATGATCCAACCAGATGGTGTTTCTCCTGCCATAACTGCAGCTGGCAGCCCTGGCTCTCCGAGCAGACTGTGCCCAGCAGCTGTTCCAGGGGCACACAGCACAGCTCCACACGATGGATTTGTGCCCTGGGCCCTCCAGCAGGGCAGCCTGACACTGAGTTTATTTTTATTTTTGAAAGGAGGAAGGCCTGTGCTTTAAGAAAACACCCAGTCTGGATTCAGACTGCCAGGGAGGAGAAGGTATTATGCAAGAAGATATCCCAGGAGCTGTTTGTTCCAAAACACAGCGTGGGGAATATGCCTGCACCTCCCCACGCACAACAAGCAAACAAGGCACAGCACTCCATCCCTCTGCTGGGCCTGAGAGCTGGGCATGCAAGCAAAACAGATGGCAGAAAACACAGAACCAGCTATTTTAAGACATTATTGTGCTCCAGCCACTGCCGATTCCTCAGCCTCTCCACCACGTGCCCCCTGAACAACAGTTTGGAGCCTTCTGCTTCCCAACAGCTCAGCGATGCCCCATTGAGCAACAGGCATCCAGAGCAGGTGAGCAAAGCCACACACACGTTGTCAGCATCCCCACGTGTCATTGCTCTCCAAAAATAGCATCCAGTGACATGCCAGTCCACGCTGGGATTTAGTTAAATTCCCACCACACACTCTTCTTCCCTTCTCCCCTCCCCGAAGGTCTCTGAGCACGTTCTGGTGGTTATTGTTCCAGGGCCACTCAAGAGCAGTGCCCCAAAGGGGCTGGGCTGGAGCCTGGTGGGATCCACACCCACATTCCTCCCCGGTGGGAGACGGATGTCTCCTCACAGCCTCTATTTGCACAGCTTGCTGTGTTTCCATAGAAGGACAACCAGCACCTACCTCAGCACCAGAAGCCTCCCAGATGGCGAGGGCTGTGACGTTCTCACCCAAAACAAGGGATTTGTGAAACAGAGAAATTCCCTGCGTGCTTCTCCTCTGAGGTTTTCGTGGGGAAACTTTTTAGTCTTGTTTTAAGGAACCGAGTCATTGTATGAGTAATATTGTCCCACGTATTTTTGTTGTCATTCATTTCTGCTTCCTATGATTTTCTTATCAGAGAAACGTTTATAGTTCTGGAAAAGGATTTCCACACAAAGAGCCTCCTTCGCAGATGCGGAGCCTTGCAGGTTCTGAAGTGAAAGATAAACAAAAGCTGCCATTTTCAGGTGGAAAGGAGATCCACTATGAGAAGCATGGTCTAATTTTAAGAGATGGAAGCAGTCCTGCCAGCTTGAGGTACCAGTAGACAAATACAATGCCTGTGTTAAAAGCACGAATTCATCTCATTACAGGCTCACCACGTGTTCTTCACCAAAGATCAGGTAATGGTGGTTTTGTAGGTGCCTTGATGATGTGAAGATAGGAGGGAAGCAAAATTTATTGGTAGAGTCAAAATCTTTCATTAGACCAACAGATAGAGCAGGAGAGAAAGGAAACAAACTTTGGGGCACACCAGGGTTGATACAATCCTATGTTCTTACATTTTTCTTAGATCTATCTCATGCTACTCTTTTCTCTAAGGAGAGGAGTAGATGAGAACTTCACAGGTGCAGATTGAAGTCTGAGAGATAAAAGGGAGAGGAATATAACTGTGGAACCTCAATGACCTCAGCTGGGTACCTCTGAAGGCAACCTCCTTTCCCCAGGATGTGTACAAAGTACTTCATATAGATAAAAATAGATGTATTTGTGGTGTTTTATTGTTTCTGGTATGAGCACAGCTACCTGGGGGGGGAAGATTTATCTCACCTCACATGAGCCATCTCGGTGTTAGGCATCTGGCATGACCTAGTGTGTCTGGGCTCCTGCTGCAGTCAGTGGAAAGGGATGAGCTCTTTCGAGGATGATTCAACCCCATTCATGACAGATATCAGAGACAAGAGGGATGAATCACCCAGTAGACAAGCTCTGCTCTCTGCTGAGAATATAGGGACTATGGATGATGAGACTTCACCTTCAGCAGCTAAAATTAGATGAGGTGAATCACGCCCAAGGTGATTTTTCTGTGCTAGAAGCACCAACGTTACCAGTCCAGTAAAATTAGCAAGGCAGCAACATCTGTGAGCATAAACCTAGCCCATGTCTCAGCAGTTCAGGAACTTGAACTGTCATCTGCCAAACATCCAAATCCTCCTACAGACTCCCCTCCCTTTCCGGGACCTGTTGTACCTGCAATTACCCTTCACAGATCCAACACCCCAGAAACTTTTGCTGCCCAAACCCCTTCTCCTTTGTCTCAACAACATGGTCCCAAGAACAACCCTCATTTTCTATGTGTTCCAACAGGAGCTAAGGCAACTCAGATCATCAGGAGAATAGATTCTCAGATTTAACATCTTCAATGCATCAAAGATGAGACTTAACATTTAATATAGACGTTTAATATTTAAGCCTCTCCCATCAAATCAGGATGGGATCCCAGTAAACCCATACAGTGGTTATAATGACCAGCACCAAAACTTGCTGGATGTATGTATGGGAGAAACATAAGCAACTGCTTCTGCACTATATACCTACATATAATAGAATGAAGTGTAGTCATGTTACAACATGAGAGACCAATAAATGTCTCATCCCAAACAGCCTTCCCCAAACCAGCTTCTGTAGCATCACGTAATAGGACTCCAAGAATGCTGATCATCAGCGTGGATTCCCAGCCCTTTTCTGAGTCTTGATAATTCCTGACCTCAGTGACAGCCTGTAGGAATTACTTTTATAGCTGAATTATATCACGCTGGGGGAAAATAGTTCCTTTTCTCAGCTTTGAACTTGCTACCTTTTAGTTTCTTCCAGCGTCCTTGGATAGCAGCTAGAGCACGTTAGGAATTTTCCAATCAGGTTGGAAAAGGGCAATTCAGAGTGAAAATGGCTTTGGGAAATGGGTCTGTTTGACAGTCTTCTGATAAAGCACGGACAGGACTGTGTCCTGGAGGTGTTTCCTGCTGGGCTGCCTGACATAACGCCAGGGAGCTGAGTGCTGCAGGGATCCCTGCTCCGGGGCAGGTCACCGCTGGGCTGGCCACAAGCTAGGAGCTCAGAGGCTTCAGGAACCCTGGCTTCTCTGGATGTCTTTGAGCTTAGATTTCACTCCTCAAAGGGGGCTTAAAATTCTCATGAACAACGTGTTTCAGTTCTGAAATTCTTGTGGAATTGCCTTTTTGCAAGAAATTTGGAAAAACACGTTCCCACCCCCCCTCCTGACCAAAGACTGCAGCATTTCCTTCCTTCCTTGACACCAAAACCCAGCAACTTCTGACCTAGTGTCACGACATCCAGTCCTTTTACTTTCTGATTTTAAGGAAGCATTTGCCACCTTTTCAACCTCTTCCTTCCTCAAGGTTTGCAGACAGCCCTCAATTTTCTTTGCTCTCCTGAAAAATTCCTCCAAATCTGCAGCATCTATTCAGAGCAGCAATCAGCAGCAAAACTCTCACTGCCTTTTACTGGGGGACCAGAACAGCATTTCCCACCCAAATGTAAGATGATCACCACCTGAATAATTGCACATCAATACCTGTCACCCAATGGAGTGCCTTGGCATGAAACATGCACAGAATTTGGCAGTACTTCAAAGTCTTGCTTCTTCCCTTTCAGTATGTCTCTGGCACGTAACTGCAACTCTCTGATGAGTTTACTGAACACCAAGTATGGGAAAAATGATTTGTTAGGTTAGAAACAGATCCCTTCTCTTTGCAAGGAGAATTTCAAGATCTCTTTTCTGTTCCTGTCTGGGCTGAATGGACCTGACGATTCATTTAGGGTTACTTCCTTTAAAGGTTCATTTTAGCCTAGCATGGGCCTGTTGCCACAAAATTAAACAGAAAATTCCCACGCAGAATAAACAGAAAGGGCCAAAAGGTCTTCTAATGGACATTTTCCTTTGGTGTCTTTCTGAAGCAGATTGAGGTTGCATTAACACATATTTCAGGGGAAAAAAAAAAAGAGAATTCCCAAACCCTGACATCATGAGCAAACCAAGAGAGCAGCATGACAAACTCATGCTTCGCATAACCTTCATTTTTTCATATTATTCTTTCTCATTCCACTGTAAGGAGTAGAAAACAAAGTAAGTGCTGATGTGATTTTTATGTGTGAAACTGATGCTGGTGAGTTTGCAGCCACCCTGTTAATATCATCCGCTGGGGTGCACAGTCCACGTCACCACTCTGGAGATGGAGTGAGGTGAAAGGATTTGTTTAAAGGCAGCAGACATACAAAAAATGAAGTTGGTGCAAGGATGACAGACCTGTGACAAACATGGCCAGTTCAAGACAACTTAGGCATCCAAGACAACTGTTCCTGTTGCAGTTTGAAACTCCCAAATGTGGAATTTTTTGAGGGTCACAGCGGTGGCTGATGGCTCATCTCTTTTCCATTTTGTGGTACTTTGTGCAACCTGACTTCTGGCAAGTGTTGGGCTGGTGTTCCTCCCTCACAGCCTCACCACCACGAAGCCAGGCAGAGGCACAGGAAGCTTGACATGGTGTGCCACCAGAGCCAACCACCACTGGCAAGGGCACAAGATTTACTTACTGCTTCCATTGAGCTATATATAGAGAGACAGGTCTGGAAAAACATGAGTTGGGTCATCCACTCCAATCACCCACACTACAAAGATTATTTCCTTACTTTATTCTTGCTATTGTCTCATCCTATCTAGTCTCACCCACCCATGTCATTGCCTCTGCTAGAGTTTGACAGTCTGTTCCAGGCATGCTCAAGGTTATTAATATTTATTCTTTTTGTGTAGCCCAATTCTTTTTCCATGTTTAATTTTAGGCCAAACTCTGTTCAGCCACTTTCTAGATAATTCAGATAATCCTCTTCCTTTCTTTCATGCAGTTTCCTTTCACTTATTTATATTGCTATCATGTCATCACCCCCCAGCCTTTTTCCAAGAGCTCCTGGCTGATGAACTTTCTGTTCCAGCATATTCATGCATTTTCTCTGCTGTCTTTCCAAGTCTTCCCAATTTGCTTCTCTACCATAGTTTCAGCTTGCATGCAGCATTTAGGATGCAAAGTTCTCTTCTCTCACTCAGTGTGTCAGTACTAGAGGCTCATAAATTCACACACTCTATTAGCATTATGTTTGTCTTTTAGGCCTTTAAAGCAACATTTTTCCCCCCTCGTCATCTTGCTTGTCATTGTAAGATCATAAAATGTGCAGACCACAACTATACCCTGCACAAATCTAGGAGATTGAAGAAGGGACAGAGCCTTGCTGAGTCTAAGGGCTCATCTATAGGCTGTGGTCACCATAGTGTTGAAAACCCTGACACAACCTGAGCAAATAGAGAAATTTCACTTACTGGGAATAGCTGCAGAATACAGATGCATGATCCAACATGGGGGAAAAAAATGTCTTCAGCCAGAAGATTTTCAGATAGTAAAAGACAAGATAAATGGAAATAGAGCAAAAAATTTGGAAGAGAAATTTTTTTTCACTGGCATAATAGAAAGGAAAAGAAAAAACCCAGAAACTAATTATTCACTGGTTTCAGTAGGATTTAGACAATTCCGGGAAAAAAAAAAAGTCTTTAGCCAGAAGATTTTCAGATAGTAAAAGACAAGATAAATGGAAATAGAGCAAAAAATTTGGAAGAGAAATTTTTTTTCACTGGCATAATAGAAAGGAAAAGAAAAAAACCCAAAAACTAATTATTCGCTGGTTCCAGTAGGATTTGGACAATTCCACACAGCCAAAAAAACCTGTTTACATGGAGACAGTTAAAAATTCATTGATTCAAGAAGCACTATCAGCTTTCCAGTGTGTCACACCACAGCTTAACTCTGTTTTTCACTAGCTAGTTTACATTTGACCTGCTACCAATTCCTTGTCAACCAGTTCCACCTATTTGTATCTTAACCCGTAGAGATACTGGTTTTCCTTTAGAAAAAAAAAGCATAAATAATTCTTGCTTATAGGTCTGTTTTTTAA
>NW_008614386.1:0-21079 GCF_000691845.1 Merops nubicus | reverse complement strand
GCAGTGCCTCCAGGAAGATCTGCTCCACGATCTTTCCAGGCACAGAGTTTAAAAACATTAAAAATGTTTTTAAGTTTAAAAGTTTTAAATTAAAAGTTTTAGTTCCTACTAAGTGTCTTCTTGACCTTAGAAAATCCTGTTTTCTTGAGTAGGTTCATCCTGGGTTCTTCCTCAGAAAGGAATGTGTAAATATCATCCTTAACTAGAATTAAATGGTTCCCAAACTATAGTATTCATGCAAGTTGTACTCTACGTAGTGAACAAACTCTGAGACAGGTTTGCCCCATCTCATTCCAGTTGTGCCAAGAGAAAGGAAAGACAGCATACAACACCCAGACTTCTGAAACAATGCAGATAGACACTGAAGAGTTCTCCATTTTTATTTATTGTCATTAGCCCATAAAACTAAAGCCAGGGTGTGTCATGAGGATAATACAAAGAAAGGGGCCATAACATTTCTTATCTTTCTGATTATAGAACCAAATGTGACTTTTAAAGTAAACTGTCTAAAATGTTGAAAACTTTAGAATAATGAAGACTACTTACGAATATACAACTTGTTCATTAAGCCATTTGTCAGACAACTTAAACAATGAGCAAGCTAACATGAAAAAAAAAATCTCAATATATTATTTTCCTTTAAGAAAATTCATTTTGTCCAGATATAGATGTTGTGGGGATCAGTAAGGGAGGGATGGGAAGAGATGCACACCATGCAATAACACCCTTGCCACTTACCACTCATATGAGCATGTGTTTTCAGCTTCATGAATCTTCTCTTTCTCTATCCATCTTAAATTTTTGAATGCAAACACTGACTCTGGCTGTCTTATGCTAGAGAACTACTATTATGCCTGTGAAGGGCTGATTTTGAGCTCTGACCTTGCCTTGTCCTTGATCCATATATATACAAAGGAGAATATTATATATGCGATGGGGTGCCAAGTGTTCTCAGCTTCTCATTTTCCAGAGAATTCTGGATTTGAGTCAATTGCTGAGCCTACCTATGAACTCAAGTGCAAAAAGAAAATGTGGGAGGTCAGGAAATAATAAATGGAAAATGTTTGAATAGCTTATCAGGGTGTTTAGACATACCTTTTATCTCTATGTGTCGTTTTTGTCTACAGTCTAACTCTTACTCCCCAGATACTACCACAGTCAAAAGAAATAACTGAAGTCTTTTACAGCAGACTAAAGTCCTAAACTCCTTTGTTTCGCAATACTAGTCTCAGATAAGTTTCTTCTTTGCCCATTCTTGAACCCTTCTTTTCTTCCAGAAAGGTACCTAGAAGATAAATAAAAATGTCTTTTCAGTAGAAAATAACTAGAGTTTAATTCGATTACTACCTCGAACAAGGTCCTTTCTGTAATATAACATGCTAAAAGATGCATTCAAACATCATGCCATCAACCTTAGGGAAGTTCTAGATAAAAGGAAAAGATGCTTTTAATAGCTTTTTAATAGATTGTTTAGATTCTTTGAGATAGAATAAAGGAACTGCTAGTCCTCAGATGTCTACGTTGAGTCAGAAGCTAATTCTTAGTTTAGGGTACTTTATGAAGAATAAGTGCACCTTTTTGCATAGCATATCATAAGCAAAATGGTAAACTGCAACAACTGTGGAAAAGGATCTCCTTGTCACCCTAAAATCCTACAACTGAAGGAACTGAGTGCAAATCCAAGCTTAACATGGACTCAGAAACCAAGGTAAATTTTGGAAATTAATTCCTGTGGCATTGGAAAGATCTTTTCTCACAAATCATAAAGTCCCAGATAAATATCTTCAGGAACTAAATCTTTGCTCATGGCAACAGCATTAACAGCTCCTAAACTATTATTCTCTTCTTCTAAAAGCAGTAATTAGAAGTCACAACTAATCATACAGGAAAGTACAACAAAATTCAATTAAAACTTTTCAGATATGAAGTACTAATGACTTAATTTCTATTATTTTCCTTTGAATGTTGCCATAATTTTCCTAAGGTAAACTCCTACCATATGATGATTTTAGATAGTGTTGAAGAGTATAATACATGGCTTTCTCAGGTATATTGAAATAAATTAATTGAGGTGCTCTGTAAGTGTTTTTATTCTGAACAACTGTTTTCCAAAGTTAAAGCAAATATATATTTAAATATATGCTAGTATTTGTAGAATTGGAAGAGAGAAAGGAAAAATATTCTTACCAGAAACTTAAGGAAAAAGTAGAAGATGCATTGAAATAACAAGTGTTCTTTTACTCTAGTCTGGAGATCAATTTTCAGAATCAGAGCAATGCAAATACCTAACAGTCACCTGATGGGTTTGAAAGACTTTTCATGCCTTCCTGACACCAACTATATTGCCACAAGAAAAGACGTGTGAATTGTCTTCAAACCAGTAATTTTGATTCATGTGGCAGTTTCCACAAAGATCGAGGAGTCTGAAGATCTGCATTTTGTGAATTCATATGCTGACACAGAAAAGACACATCCCAGTGTGGCAAGTGGCTCTTACTTAAATTACTCATGTATTTTTGCTCACCACAAGAAATACCCTTTAAGTCAATACCATCAGTGAAATTAATCAAAAATTATTATAATTCTTCTGCTATAGCAGAGGAAAATTGTAGAACAGAATAAAATATCTCTTTAAAAGTATCAAGGTGTTCAATCCATCTAGTGGTGTGACTACTTCTTGTTATCTGTTTTATGATATCTTCCTTGACAGTCAGTGCTTGGTTACAACATGTGACATTTGGGTCTGTTGTTGGAATGTGCATGTAGTGTACTGTTTCTGTGGTGTAACACTGCCCTGTCCTACAAGTTGCCCAGCATTGATGAGCTTTTCATGTTATTGTTGACTCCTGATGGTTTTGCTCAATTAGTCTCATGTTAGGTTGATGTTTTGTGGCCTAGAGATTGGAGATAGCTTGCAAATCCTTTTCTAAGATTGTAATCATTGTGATCACTGTAGTCTACTATTATATTTTCCACTAAATATGTTCCATTATCCAATGGCTACATTGGGCAATATTCTTTCCCAATAATGGATCAACATGGGAGAATGACATATAATCTCGCATGATAATAGAATATAATTTTCTTGTGAAAAAATAGGTACATTTACTAGTTCACTCTAACACATTTTTTTTCCAGTTTCCTACATGATGTACACATGAGAAAGTCTGTCCCAGTAATTCCTAAAGAAAAAAAAAAAAATTTGAAAAAGTAAATTTTGTCCTGAAAACAAGTTAGGTGCCTGCTTGTGCAGCAGACTGGAGCATTGAAGCTAGCAACGACTGAGCCAGCTCCAGGATGGTTAGAATGACAGACACATGAAGGCAATATCCACCAGCCTTACTGAAACACATTTACTAACTGGGGTGAAGTGTGGAGCAAATGCAGCTATAGCACTTTTTGTGACATAATTGGTACATCCCTGCTGCCCTATATGCATAGTGATATGACAAATTTAGGGCCAATCTGGAATTTTTCGTATATTATATTCACTCAGGCACTTATGAAAATATTATTGTTTGAGCTGGATCCCCACCATATTTATTGTGTAGCCATTGGCTTATCTCATAACTGTACCTCTGAAACCATTGTCATCCATCACAAGGAAGAAGGTGAGCTTTTGTTCACACCCAGGTCCTTTCCCATATCAGAACTTTGCATCCTTTCTGGACTTCCTTGTAGCTTTTCTCTCTCTGTATGTGTGCAGTGCATTCCCATTTTCTGTGCTGCACAGGGAATAATAACATCAGAGGAGTCACTGCTTGTAAAAATAAATTAAGCAAGGTGGTGTAGCTGTTCCCATCAGCCCTGTGAACACAAACTGGTGTCACAGTGGCACTTCCAGCCTCATCATTCCTGCAATCTGTGTACCTCCCTTCAGGTTCCAGTCTTTCTACATCTTTCCCTTCCATTATTCGATTGCAGTCTGCATCATTTTCTTACATTCTGGGCTCAGCCCTAACTAGAATCAGCCGCACCATGGGAAATCTGAAAGAAGCTGATAAGCTTCATATACCTTTCAGTGTGCTGATCTGCGGCATGGCTTGGATTACTGATGCTGCTAGGGAGTCCAAGGGTGTCATAAGTTGTTTTGTGATTCCTCTTTGGGACTAAATCCATTTGGATATGCTGGCATGTACTACAAGTTATTAATTCATATGCTAAAATTCAGCATGCTACACCTAGTACAATCTGCTGTCAATACCACAGTTCTTGCTTGCGTGATTTAGCTTTCAGGTGCTGGTAGTTGTGACCATGTAGTTCTTGACCTTAAAACTGTAGAGATCTCTTACAACCTGTTCTTAAAAATAGACTGTGATTTCTGAAGTCTGAAAAGTTTCCTTCTGTAAGTGATCAGAGTATTCTTCATACACCTTGCACTTTTCACTGTGTGGATGTTCATGACAAAATCCAAGGTGGTTGTCTGTTTCCTCTCAGGCATAATGTTGTCTCTAGGCAAGAAATAAACATCCATTAAATTTTGTCACCTCTTAAATCTGCTAGTATTACTGTCTGGATCCTCTTAAAGGTGCACTCTTCCACCTGCAGTGCACCACTTTACTGGTGGAAGAAAATAGCTTCATGTGATACTTACATCCCAGGTTCTGGCGAGCACTAGAGTTTGAACTATTTTTCTGTTTGTACCACCCTCTCTTTGTTGGGTTGCCTGAAAACGCTCATTATAGATGAAAATATAATGCAGTGTATTAATTAATGTCTTTCACAGTGTCTTAGAGTGTATTGAAGTAGGCTTCATATTCACTTTCTTGTACTCAGCAAAGGAGATTTAAGACTTCTCTTATTTTGTAGTTTTTGATGAAGCTCTCTCTCTTCCTTGTGAACTGGTGGAACTGTCCTATTCCAAAAAGCAAAGCCATAAGCACTTCTTCTGTCAGGCCATAACCCTGCTCACTGCCTGTCACAGAAAGAAAATCCCTGTTTAATGAAAAAACAAACAAACAAACAAACAAAAAAACCAAAAAAACCAAAACAACAACAACAACAAATTCAACATTGGAAGGGCAAAAAACTTCTGAAAATATTTTCAGGTTGACCTAAAACTTTTGTTTTCTTTTTTCTTTTCATTGAATACAACACAGTTTTGTTGTCTCATAGTCCTGGATTTTTTTTAAATTTTGACTGTATGATTTTTTTCTGGATTTTATCAATGTCATAGTTTTGACCTTGGTTTTTTTTTTTCCTTTCCCTGCCAATTCTCTTTAATTTGGAGGCAAAGCTCATTTTCTGTCAACAGACTCTTCTAGAAGCCAGACTAGTATACCTCACAAAATAACCAAGCCTCTTTTTATCGGGGTTTTTTTCCTCGATTTTTTGTGTGGATACCAGCTTGCCCAACTCCGAGGCATATCTACTGTCTCTCTTGATTCTTGGTTTTAGTTTTATAAGATAAGGCAAAACAACCACCTAATTATCTCTTTGCAGTCTCTCTCATCAAATCTTTTCAGCACCATTAAGTTCTGAGGGTCATTTGTGACACTGTAAAGCTATTATTTATTTTTTAAAAACTTAGTTTTGTGATCTCTATCCTCCACAGGCATATCTGTGTTCCAAAGTGACTTATAGCTTGTGAAATTGTGCAGCATTTTAATCTGCAAAACAAACATTCCCAGTGGTCTCAATCCCTGCATACCTTCTGTATGTTGTTCTTCTCATACCTGTTTGGCTTCCCCATGGATCACACTTTCTTTCTTCTTTGCAGGTCTTGCTAAACTGAGTGGTGTCTAACACCTAGTCCATAGCACAGGAGGAATCCCTTTTCCTGTGAAAACGTATTTTACTTAAATGTCAGTTTGCTACAGCTTCAGTTCAAGCAACAGCCATGAAGAAAAGTCTCTGAATACCTTTTCAATTGCCCCTCCACTAGGATTTGCTGCAGCATTCCAGTTCACAGGGGCTGCAGTAATCCCAAAGCCAGTCGGCTCTATACCCATGGACCATTATGGCTGGATAACCCAATGATCTTGCACATCAGTTCCATGTTTGTTCCTTTCTATCATCAGCTGACATGCAAATCTTGTCATAAAGTAATTGCAGTTTAATTAACATTCATTTTCAGCTGTGATTAGCTATAGATTAGACTATGGGCTTCATTTCCTAGCTAAACCTTCAATCTGCCTCGACACTCCCTCTTCTGAGTGCAAACTGGTTCCAGTGCAGCTCTGTCAAAGCACTGGGACAAAGTCTCCCTTCATGTACATTTTTTTAATTCCAGTGAATGTAATGCATTAATGAGATTCTAATCATTTAGGCACATGTTTTTCTGAAAACATACTTGATTTAAATTTAAATTAAAATAACAAAGAAAACATCTGAGCATACATAAGCACAGATCTTTTGAAGGACAAGTGATGCAAACATTAGGGTAGAACTTAAAAGAGTTTTTCTTAGTTGTGTCACCAGGTCTGCCAGATGGTATGAACTTCATTAGCTATGTTTGAGAATCTGGCTGTGATTTCAGTAGGGATTTTGCCAGAAGAGGATGACAAGATATGGTCTGTATAGACACCCTTCAAAGGCATATGTAATGCTTCTTATTTTAGTGTGCCTTGTACTGTGTCCCATGCCAAAACATAGGCTACACAGTTACAAAACACAAGTGTTTTATAGGGCATGGGATATTTATCTGTGATTATTGGCTTTTCAGAGGACCCCACAGTGTATAAACTAGAGAGCCGCTACGGAATTTGGCTGTTATCAGGATTGTGTATTTTCAATAATTAGGCATGCCTGGG
The DNA here is from genome assembly GCF_000691845.1 of Merops nubicus. NCBI lineage: Eukaryota > Metazoa > Chordata > Aves > Coraciiformes > Meropidae > Merops > Merops nubicus. The sequence goes on along the minus strand of NW_008614386.1, from coordinate 14,327 downwards.
GGAGGAAATAAGTTGAAATATTGAGAGGGAGCATGAATTTCATGTGATCCTATTTTGTGGCATAATATCACTCAACTAGGTGGTCTGGAGTTGAGGTATGACTCTTACAAGGAAATTCTATGGATTGTGGCCTCAGCTTACCGGGCATGTAGGGATAGGACGAGGGACAATGGCTTTAAACTGAAAGAGGGCAGATTTAGATTAGATATAAAGAAGACGTGGTGAGACACTGGAACGGGTTGCCCAGGTATGTTGCGGAAGCCCCATCCCTGGAAGCGCTTAAGGTCAGACTGGATGGGGTTTTGAGCATCCTGATCTAGTGGGAGGTGTCCCTGCCCATGGCAGGAGCTTGAAAATAGATGCTCTTTAAGGTCCCTTCCGAGTCAAACCATTCTATGGTTCTATGATTGATTCAATGATACCGACCTGGTCTGGATTGAAAACATACATGTTAATTTATGAAACGTACTTGCTCTGAATGAGCAAGGGTTAAGGTATATACACCTATAGAACAAGCTGTAGTATATCAAAACAAAGTGCCACACAGTCACTCCAACATCACTCAAGGAAATTCAAGGAGGGATTATGCCCTGAGCTAAAAATTTTACTAAATGCCTAAATGAAAGTATGGACCAGATTCTAATGATAGTTGGGGTTCAAAAACCATTAAAATAACCAAGTTTTCACTGGCTTCAGATTTGGAGTATAAAACAAAATAAAAATAGATTGTAGTCCAGAATTTTAAACTTTCAATCATGTTTAGAAGATTTTGTCTGTGAGAACTTGGTATATAGCCTCTATGTAGCAGCAATTTGACCATGTATGTCCATTTTAAAGCTGGAACTTGATTTCCAAATACTTCTGTTTCCATAACATATGATTGGCATCACAACGTAAATACCTGATTTTAAATATTGAGTAGTAATGTAAAAGTCTTCATTTCTTCTAGGCATGTGGATTCTGTTATAGATAAGAGAAAAAATGAAACCCTGGAGGAAAGAAGTATAGAGTAAACAAAGGCCTTAGGCTTTAAAAGCAATTTTTAAAAATTATTTCCTTGGCAGTCCCAACAGGAGGTAGAATTGCTGGCTACACAGGTTTGTCTACATATTCATTTATAAGTGATGTGTCCAACATGGTCTACTCGCTACCAAGTGAATATACCTTTGCATATTCACATTAATAAAATTCCACTCTATTCTGCTGCTTTAAACCAGTCTCTGTAGAGATCAGTTCAAATGTATTGAAGGTTATTCCTATCAGAGAGTTAAAAATCCATATAGACTTGCATTAAAATATATTTCAGTGCGTAGTTTTTGTAGATAAATATTGCTTAATTCAAAGAAGTGTGGAAAGTGCACATCATATGCTAGACCCTTTATGCAGATCAACAGTGGAAAAGAGGCACACCAATAAGGAAGTCATTGCAGGATCAGTGTCATAGACTATTATATGCAGCAACATAAGGGAACAAACATGAATTACATAATTAAAAAACATCTCAAGCAGCAAATTAAATAATTAAAAACCATCATAAAATATTGCAATAAATTAATGCTATTAAAATCACAAGCAATGCAGGCAGGCCAGATGCCAGAGGTAAAGATTCAGCAACACCTGTCTGGCTCCATTTCAGATCTCTTTGTTTCATGAGTCCAAAAGTGTAAACAGAAGTCCAGTGACCCAGAGGAAAGAATCTGATCTTCTCTTCTGCAGTGTCTTTGCCAGCTTGTTATGGCAATTTCACTTCCTAACTTGTCTTCCAGATAGCCAGCATCTTTTTCTCAGACGCTAGTTGACACTGGCCTGCAGATAGTGCACTGGCCACTAGCCACCTCTTCATCCTCTTTTTTTTCTTAAACTGAAAAATTCTTCTTTAGGCAGGGTGTTATTATTTTTTTTTCATGTCCTTAGACTCTTGTCACATCTTTTGTAAGTCTTTTGTCTTCCTGTACAGTCTGAAGAGCTTTTGGCTCTTCCCTTTCCACTTTCACCCTGTGGTTGCTTTGATAGGCTTCCTCCACTGCTTTGTTCAGTCTATTCACCCCAAAGAGCAAGTATGTGGAGTGCACTGAATACTGGTGTTCACCACAAATGACGTTGTGAAAGTTACATGAATTAATATACTGATTGGTACTGAGCTGCATACACAGAAATAGACAGCTATGTGCTTATGGCTTAACTGAAGTTTCAGAGCTCTGAAAGAGGACTATCCTTTTCCTAACACTGTGTGACCTTCCCAGAAACAGAATACGTGAATGACACTGTTGCCTTTGTTCTTGTGGATTTTTTGCTAGGTTTTGTTAGATTATGTTTGTTTGCAATTAAACACAGCTGCAAAGTTTGCTTTGCTTTTGTGTCTACGCTCAGCTCACGATGATCTCTTATTTTGTAGGTTTAATTTTCAAATCCTTTGCTTTTCGCATTGTGGCATCTCTTCCTTTATAAACACTGAAGAGGTCTCATCTAGACCGTATGATCAGTCTCTGTTCTGGGTCCAGATGTCTCATATCTATCCTTTATGAGAATTAGGGAGAAGAAAACTGAACATTGACCTTCCAGGAAGCTGAACTGGATACGTGGCAGTTCTTGCTGAAGCATATATCTGGTAAGCAGCTGTGCCTTGCTGCAGAGAAGTAAATAAAAGACCACCTAAATTTTAGACTGATTTACATTCACAAAAGATTGTCCTTGTAGAATGGAGATGAAGCTGTTTTTAATTGTTGTTCTGTAAAATGTGTTCTTAGGAATTTACAAAATTACAGGTAATACTAATGATGAAATGCAAGACAAGGCAATCATGTTTGCCATGTCACTTGTATTCCTCCATCCCACAAGACAAGACAGAGCAGACAAGTGCTTTAGCTCCATCTAGGAGGCAAAAAGACTATTACTGCCTCTACCTAAAACCAGATTCCACAGGGTTTTCTCATTTATAAACTGCATTTTAAAGGCTCTGATGAATTAGTCTTGCTGTATCTCCCTGAGCCAGATTACCATTTCTACCATCATTTTTAGGGATGAAATTCTGCAATGCAGAAAGCCTGATTTTGCCCAGAAGTAAATCTAGCTCTGAGTGGCTCATTCAATGTCACGCAGAAAGTCAGTCTCTGAAACACCTCCTACTTTACCCTGCAGGCAATCTACTTCTTTCCAGTTAGCAGAAGTCTCTCATGCTGAAGGCTGGAGTGAAGAGAAACCCAGAGAAAATTCTATCATACAATGAGATTATATTTTCCATTTTTATTAAGTTTATTTTAGTTCTGTAGTGTCAAGATCCCAACATACACACACACACAGAGACACCAACATGCTTCTATTCTGACATTAGTACCAGACCAATGCTGAATTGTTATTGTATAAAGGAATGGTAGTTTTTTTTCATGCCCTTTGTAGTAAGGTTGAAACATAAACATCTGATCATCAAAATCCTGCTTTCATTCTCTGCAAGACAGCTTATCAATCTAGCCAATGCATCATGAAGTCACGGTTGTTGATCTCCCACTTCTATGGTAGTCTTCCTGCTCACATCTTCATATGCACTTTCTACCTACAAATACTGTCTTATTCTTCTTCTACAACTAACTGATTATTCATCTTCCATATTTTTCTTCTCTGCTTAGCAAAACCTTAATTTTGCACATCTTTTTCTGAGCTTTAAAAAAGACCAGAGAGCATCTCCAATACTTTTCACATATTGGTGAGCTAATCCAAACTACAGAATGTTTGTTCTGAAAGCCTGGGATCATGTCTGCAATTTTCCAATGTCTTAATAAAATGTAATACACAACTTCAAACATTAAACTCAGACAGAGGCAAAAATGAGAACCTGCTGCCTAGTGCACTTTGTACAGCAGTCCAGTTAAGCCTACCTAAATTACCATAATTTTTCATATCATGCCTTCTGCATAGGCACACAGAGTCAAAATGTAATTCCCAAATTAAAAAAGGATTTAAGGACCTATCTGATTTTAAGAACTGATATTGTCCCCTTACTTTTCCTCTTCTTGCCATTATACTTATACTCTAAACACCCTGTCACCCTGAAGCTGCAAGGTTTTGGAAGCTCTGAAGAAACTTCGCTGAATGTGATTTGTCATGCAGCTGCAGAGTATTTCCACTACATCTGAGTAACCTTACTCAATAGCTTTACTCTGCCACCAATTACATCACTGAATTTGATGCAGCTACTTATGATTAGCAAAGATGTCAGGGTCACCGTAGCTGATCTCTCAATTTCTGATCTCTTCTCTGTCTCATGACCATTTCAAGGTTCCATGCTATTACTTTATTTTGATAATGGCTTCTTTACACCACTATGTAGAAATAAGAACATGTGAGATAGTTAAATGCCTTACATGAGTAAAAGCGACATTTTGGATGTAGGTGATAACATTAATCCAAAGTAATTGCACTGATTTCCTTGAAGCTTTTCCAGATTTTAGTGACACAGCTGAGATAACAATACAAGCATAAATACCACTGGGGGTGCAAAAGTACATTGGATAATGGACTTTTAATTTCATTCTTCTGTGTAGACTTCAGAAGATAACAGAAGATTAAACAGTGTGCATCTAAGGAACAATGATTGGAAATCTAGACCTTGATATTCTAAAGACTGTGGTTGCTTTGAATGCAATATATTTAGGACATGTCTGATTGTGCCTATACACTGCCCAAATAAAATGCACGTGGATTCCTCAGGCCTCAGCATTGCTCTTTGCAGCAGCCAAAGTGAGAAATATTCCAGAGGACTCAAATCACTGCATTTATGTGAAGTGTGAAGCTTTAAAGATCTTGTAGGCTTTAGACCAAACCTCAAACTCTCTGCATGCTAATCTGTGGTCTGCAGGTTAAACTCTTAATTATAAAACATATATGGAGGCATTTTATTATCATTATTTTTTACAAAGAATTCTACACCTTTGCAGAATGAAAGCATCCAGATAAAATCCACAGTTTTGTTTTCAACCACAAATGTGCAGCCAACACTATATAACCACAAAATTAAACATCTTCTCACTGTAACCATGAAAGCTTCTGCCAGTGTTAACACAATAAGACTTTTTCAAAGCAATTTATAACAGAACTTAGAAGTACTGTTAGAATATGCTATTTATGATAAAATATGCAATTAGAAAAGGAGTAGGAAGGATTTAACTGGATCTCTTGGTTTACATGGCAAATATTTGATTTATTCACAAAAACCAGTAAGTATGAGCCTTGCTTCAAAATTTTCAGCCCACAACTATCTGGAGAATAAATTGGCTTGTTATTAAAAATGTGACTGTATAACTGTTTTCTTCTTCATTTGCCTTTTTCTCCAAGATCAGTACAAATGTCATAAGTTTTTGTTGGTTTTTGACTTATGTGCTACACAGGTTGACATTTTAGCAAATTACATTATGCACTTTTAATATAACTTTTTAAAAATACAGGTACACAAGAGACTATGATGCTCTTATACTTTGAGTAAATAGCCACTTTTTTTCTTCTTCAAAATTGCTGTTTTACTTGTTTGTTGAGGAGCTTAGACATACCTATTATCAATACAACTCATACTTTGATATGAAGGAGTTATGGAAAATCAGTTGAGGTCAAATGAAATATTCTAGCCAGATTGATCCTACAGTTAAATATGTGCAAACACATTTAAATAGTAAAAGCCAGAAAACTTTTAATTTATATTTAGTAACTTTTTTCCTTAGGTAGGGAATCTTTCAAACTTTTAGATTTTCATTTCCAAAGAATCATCCTTTGACTTGTAATGGTTGCTCTAAAACTGCATCATATAGCCAGCAAAGATACCAAACTGATAGACAGAGATAGTAATAATGGACAAATCATAATAAAGTCAAGGGCACTGGACACTTTGCTGAGAAACGACTTTTCTAATGATGCTATGACCTTTACATTTTTGCGGTAGGATCTCACAACTAGCCAATCTATATTCTCAAAATGATACAGTTTACTGGAAAAGAGTTACCAAGTATAAAGATTTCTTCAGTGGGCTACAGTAATTTTAAAACCATAGTTATATCTATTAACATTTAGCAAAATTATCTTATTTTGGAACTTGCACATAACTATATATTTTTCCAACTGGGATTTTTTTGCCTTTGTTAGACTCAAATGAGTTTAATGATACATTTTAAGCATTTGATACAGTGTGTGCTCAGATTTAGCTGTCTCCATCATGTGGCTCAAATCTTTACTAAAAATATTCAGCAAAATATTTGAAGAAACAGATTTCATTCACAGAGATTTTGAGGGTACTGTGCAGATGTTTAAATCGTTAGTTTCTCCCAAAATTCAATGCTTGTAATTTAGTTGCATGCAGTCATGATTTCCATGACCTCTCTGTTTTCATTCCCATACAAGATCCCAGGATAGTTTTCACGGGAAAAGGCACCTGAACGCATTTCAGCATTCATAAGTATTCGTGCAAGCATTGAAGTGAGCTGCTTTCAGGAGAACATATCTGGTCAGAGTGTTCATTTCCTTTTTCTTATTCTTACTGGAGAAATGCTGGGCCATATTCTGTCTCCTTAGCATCAGCTACAGTGAAAAATTAGAAGCAGGAGATATATTTGCTCTTTATCTTTTGCTACTGCTTAGGCATCAGCTCTCTGAGCATTAAATAGGGAGTCTGAAGCCTGTTAGTAGCTTTTAACATAAGGGGAATACAGAGAGGGAGAACAGAAAGGGTGACTGCATCAGCCCTCCTGGCTCTACACCACATCATCCCCAACGGCCATCAGGAGATGCCCAGGGTACAAGGACATCAGGATGCTCTTAGAACTTTCAGCAATCTACAGCTTTACAATTTCTTTATCAAGAGGTAGATACACATTAATAAACATTTGCTGAATCTTTCTTCCTTAGACATACCTAATAACTTTTATTTGAGATATTCAAAATTTAGCATTTGCATCTTTTCATCACTTTCACACAGAGTCATTTGCAGCTTACATCTGCACTGATAAGAACTAACTCTTTTTTTGGGGGGTCAGCCACCCTCTACTTCTATTCAACAGCTCTTATCCTTTTGTTGAAATACATTGTAATTTTTAATTTTTTTAAATTATTTTTTAATCTCTTATATGAGTCGATTCTTCCATCTAATCCCCATTGCTCCAAGTCATCTCTGTTGGCTTCTAGGGTTAGCTAAAAAACATCCTGAAGGAGAAAAAAGCAAGGATGAGAGCAATAAGGAGGTACTCATTGCTGGAGTTGTAGGAGTACACAACCATTTATAATGCCAGAAGAGTGAAGTGATAGGAAGCAAGCTGCAACACCTCTCTGCTCCAGCTGGTAGTTGAGGACAGACAATAAGAAAACAGGTGCTGCACGTTTTGGAGGAACAGTTTCCCATTCCATCTTTATTCCATGTTGTGGGCTGACTGTATTTGCCAGCAGCTGTTTGTTTTCTTTTTTATATATATAATAACAGTCAATTTATCTTTAAAATATGTTATTTATTATATTATTAATATCCCTAGCTCTTATCCCTCTTTTCTCTCTTTATTCTTCCTCACTTACTTCAACTACAAGCTATGAAGTCAAGAAATAATCTACAAAATCAGTGCTTGCTCTTATCTCTATTAGTTGTATGTTTTCTGTGCTCTGAAAATTGACAATTTTAAATAAACTCTAGTGTAGTGAATCAGTATTGCCCGTAGAAAAGTACTGTGTCATTTCATGTAAACATTTGCTTAAAATCCACTGATCTTAAGTAGCAAACTGCAACAATATTCTTCCTGATGGGAATTTTAATATGAATGTTAACTACTATTCTAAGAACTAATAAACTAATAGCTGCTGATCAGAATGTATGTAGTTTACTTTGCAAGTGGTAACATCAGATTTAATGAATTGAAAATTTTATGAATGATTTTAAGGGTCTAAGAAGAAATGTATTTCTTATGAATGTTGTCATTTTCCACGATCTATGCAAAACTTTCCCCATCTTTTCAAACACAGAATTCTTTTATGTTTTAGGGTGTTGTAGCAGAGTAGAAAAGTACATGGCCTAGATGCTTTTGGTGTTTTCATGTTCCTTTGGCACACAGCCATTAGTGAATCAGAGGTGATGGTGACCATGCCTCTGTCTCCACAGCTGAAGTGGAAATTATAAGTTTCTATAGTTCACAGAGAGAATGTAATTTGTCCTCATAATAGAAATGTTTTGTAACAGACATAGCTAAATTAGGACCACGAAACACCAAGGTTGAACAAGTTTCTTAGTTTTTAATTAAATTTTCCATTATATAATAATCTAAAGTGCCAAAAGCAATTTTTTTTCTCAAAGTGGCTGAATTACTTCTAAAGTTCCTGGTTATTTGGTCATGAACCCACCTTCACATTATCTCGATACACTGTTTTCCCTGATGTGTCTGACTAATTTCTTGGTACTAGAGGCTTTTTTCCCCATATAGTTCTCTGACCTAATAAATGATCAAATTTAAACATGAAACATATATGGTGAGATAGGAACTTCCTGTTCCTCTATCAGAAAGCCTTTTGGTAGTGGTTAAATGTCACTGTCCCTGTTAAAAACACATCTCAAATATCTCTAATAAAACCTACTGAGAATAGAAATGATCTAATAGATCTAATACACCCACAGATGACTAAATGTTCTTCATGAAAGTACTGGTAGACAAATAAAAGATGTAAATCTAGAGTTCTGGTCTTCTGAGTAGTTTTTCTTTCTAAAATTGCAGCTTTTCTTTGAATAAGAATAGAAGCAGCTATATTGTACAGTAATGCCAGAATAAATATTCCCATTATAGAGGACATCACTGTAAGCCCACATACATTCTCCAATTGTGGCATGGTTCCTTCTTTGCTCAATGGACTGCTTTTGTTGGCCATAGAGAGAGTCCAATACTCAGTTTGTTTTAAATATTGTTGGCAAGAGCTTTTCCTTTGTTTTCAGTTTTCTTTTTCACTCTTCTAATCCCACATTACTTTTCTGTATCTGCCCTCTAATTTCTTGAGAGCAGCTGAATGGGACACTGTGCGCTCTTAACTGTGGGGCAAAGATGGAGTCAAGCCTCATGTACTGCCAACCATACATAATTTGATCTGTTGTGAGGTTGTTCCCATCTTTTGTCCTGAAACAGGAACATAGTATCTAGACTGATCATATTAATGACAAAAGTCCTTGCAATTTGCCATTGTTTGTGGATATCTGATTAAATCCTTTTCTTCCTCCTATTCAGCATCCACAGCCTCTTCCAGCCTTTGAAAATTAACCTCGAAGTAATATTCTCAAAAGTGCACAAAAAGTACATGAATTGTATTTGGAGTTATCTTTCATTTGGAACAGATTGCCCAACGAAGTTGTGCAGTCTCCATCTCTGCAGATTTTCAAAACCTGACTGGAATAAGGCCTTGAGCAACCTGTTTAGAACTCATAGCTGACCCTGCAGGAGATGAGACTACAGACTTCCAAGATCTCTCCATGATTTATTCTACTTTGTTCTACTCCATCAACTCAATTCATTCTACAAATTTCTGAAGCCCTCTAACACCTAAAGTAAAACATGGGATATATTCCATCTAAGTCATACTCGTTTATACAATTGCATCTCTTTTTTCTTCTGGTGAAATCAGGTAACTGTGTACTTCATTTACCCATGTCAATCAATAGCAAATAGTCTGGTGTACAGTACGTGCTTCGTATCACCTACAGAGTTTCCATAATAGCTTTTGGAGGCGATTCAGTTCAAGACTTGCATTTAGGTATCTAGACGTGCTGTATGTGTTGAAGTTTCCGTTCCAGACAATGGAATGAGTTAGTTGACTGAGCATTATGGGCAGGATTCAGCTGGCTCGATACAGTCCCTTCATGCCAGTTCAGACACATTGGGATGTGCAAGATACCTGCTGAGGGACACAGATTACATAGGAGACTTGTATCCTTCTGTAAAGATAACTGGAAACCAGATATTGTACCATACACCAAACGAAATTATGCATGACATCGATGTCTGGGCAGCTGAATTTCATTGTAGGCCTCTACTGAAAGATGAGCTGAATTGCTTTCCCTGCACCAATGACAATACCTCCATTGGCTGCAATGTGAAATGAGACACTTGGTGTGCTTATAGGCACGTATTAATTTAGATATCCTCATCTTAGACTGAATCACTGGATAGACAACTTCATCTCAAATTGAATTTCATGTTTCTCACAGTTGGTGAAGTACATCATTGTCTGGGATGAACATGTGTAAAATTCAGAGGCTGATTAGTCTTTGAGGAAGATAGACAGAAATAACTGCAAAGACATGTTAGTATGTTCTGGTTTTAGTTTGTGATTTCTGATCCATGGGAAATTAGTTTCTTGTGATACGTCTAAAAGATTAAAAGGGAATTTAAAAGCTAGGGAGTTGGAGGATTTTGAGAAAATGTGTTTACACTGACATTCATTTGAATTCCTTCTGCTACATTGCAAACTTTACAGGAAATTTGTGCACTTCAGCAATAGTCTGGAGTCAAACAATGAGGTCCACTCTTCCTCTAGTGAAAGTTTAAGCTAGTTAGAGCTGTCAAATCTATTCCATTGCATCTCCTCTGCATTTAAGAAAGTTATTTGTTTGAGAGAGGGGGGTTGTACAAGTGAAAAATTTGAATTTGATATGTTGGTGATTTCTTTCATTTCATCAGATTGTCAAATAATAAGTGGAAATTATGTAGTTGTCACTTCTTTTGATAACTTCTGAGGTAGACGGAATAAGATGCTTGTCTGACTTCGTTACTAGCTGTGCATCTGAACACCCCAAAGGATTTTTATGCCTGCAATACTGGACAGGCAAGTTTTGCTCATATTTTCCGGACAACTGTAGTTTATTTCCTCTCATGCACAGTCTGTGAAAGGCATCACTCTTCCTTCAGAACTGACCAGGTGGTGGCAAATCTCCCACATCTCCTTGTCTGGGGTTTGTTTACACATTATTTTGACTGAATCCTTTGCACTTTTTCTGCTCATTTAAGCATGCAATTACTTGGATATCCCAGATTTCCACTATCCCAGCAATTATTTTACCTATAAAGCAACTGAACTGAAAACGTATTTCACTTCTTGGTTTTGATGTAGCAGCATGGACTCTTCTTATGAAATCCTTGCTCAGCCTTCTGCTTCTTTTTCTTGTTCCTGGGCTTCATCTACTATTGAAAACTCATGTATTACTCTTTTACCAATTAGGCACTTAAGCTATTTCTCATATATTTTATGTTGTCATATTAGAATACAAGCACTCACGGAATAGAAGACTAAGACAAAAGAGACAGCTGGGTAGCACTAAAATTATGTTTATATGAAGTATTTCCCTCCTAATCATCTTACTGCCCAGAGTAACATTTGAAGTTTGGGCTCTCTGCTTCCAATCAGAGAAGGCAAGTTCAAAGCCGCACTGGATTTTTTTTTACAGCACTGTAATTTAGTAGAGCTGTGTCGATGCTATTGGTGTTATGCTGCTGAGATACTCCACCTACCACTATATAGGCATTTTGTCCTTTAAATGAGCTAGTGCACAGTTCCTAGCACTATTATCCTTACCATTAATTTCTTAGCATCAGTCCTGGCATGGCTGAGCACAATAGCAGTGTGCCAGTCCCAGCTCAGGAGTCAGCACATGCTGGAGATCAATCTCTGTGTAATTCAGATGTGTCCACCTCCTGATTTTGTGGAGATGAGAAGTGAATTGTGTGTGTCAGTTGGCCTTCAGTTTATGCAATGTCAGTCAATCTATGTTGTTTACTATGACAGGCAAAACTTCTGGGTTTGCCAAAACCGCTTCACAAGGAATCTTGACTAACAGAGTGCTAATGGTGTTAATAATGTCCTAGCACAGCCACAATGTGTTTGGGGCTGGTAGGAGGCTTGGGGCTAGTAGGAGGCTTAGGCCTGGACAAGCAGAAAACATTTATTAGTTCAGAAGAGAGGGGAGAGAGATGGATTTGGGAATTACATTTTGTAACCACAGTCTGCTCTTTAAATTATTGCTAATTATCCCCTTTTTTGTTGTTGTCAAGTCTTCTTAGCAATCATTTAAGAGTTAATTCTAACTCTCATTTTCACAGCCACAGTAGGGGGATTTACAGTTGCTTGCCAATAGTCAGTCATGAAAACTGTTGAATGAAAGCATTTGGTTGGTGTGGGGGAGGAGGGCTTGCTTGTTTTTAACAAGCTGAGAAGTTCTTTTGTCTGAAGACTAATGTGACTGACAGTGATAGGAGAAAATTCAAAATGAGCCTATAACGCCCCAAACCCAAGAGTGTTTGAAACAGGTTAGAATAAGCCACCTGTGGGGCTATCGGTAGCAGTCAGTGTAGCTCCGAGATGGGACTTGTCTTGCTCTGGTAGCTCCAGAGAGACTGTCCCATACTGGGGTCCTGGCCAAGATCTGGGCATAGGGCATGACAGGACACTCGCTGAGGACTCTGACCAGGTCTGATATGTCATGTCATTATACTAGAGCAGCTCAGCACAGAGAAACTCGAGTGTTGCCATGGGACTGCATGATGATCTGCGCAGGCTCACTTTGAACACTGACTACAGGATTGCTCCCAGGAGATGGATCAATGGCTGGCTTTTAAAATGAAATTCAATATCTCTGCAAGAGCTTAACGTTCCGCCACTTCTTCTGATGAACTGTTCCAATGTTTAATTTCCATCCTCAGGGAAGTGGCCTGGCTTCAACTTTTAGCAGATGTGCTATCTCATGCACATCTACAGGACTGAAAAACTTCTCTATTTCTCACACTGGGTAAGTACCTATTGCTTGTTATGGACAAATGGCCTCCATAATGTCTCTCCGAGTAGATGGATAGAATGTGCTTTTCAAGATTTACATCACGAGGCTCCCTTTTCCTGGATCTTCCCTCTTTAAAGACTGTCCGTTAAATCTCTGGTAAAGGTTGAAGTGTGAGTATATACTCAGTCATTCTGTGCTGAACAGATATGTGCCAAGTCTTTGCTGCTCACCCTGAATTAGCTATTAGGTTGCTCTGTTTCCATGTCCTTTTTACTATATCTAAACACTAGAAACATATGAGCAGACATCTTCCAGATTTTTCTGCCATTTTCAAAGATTAATTCCTAACGTATGTTAAACTATATGAAATTCACAGAGCTTCCTGGCTCCTTTCTTTAAGACCATAAGGTGTAATTTGTCTGGGTCACATGATGTCATGACCTGTTTCATCCTGCCAGATCACTTCTGCTGTTCATAAACCTAAAATATATGAAAATTTCTTTTCTGTGAGTAAATGTAAAGTCTTTTATACTTCAGATGTAGCACTGGGCAAGTCTTTCCTTCGGCTTTTTTTTTTTTTTAAAGCTTCCTTTTGCCATATTGCCTACTGGGATTTGTTTTCTCTGCTGGGCTTTCTCAGCCCCTTTTGCCACCTCCATATTAGTAAATTAAGTAGCATGGTAAATGAAACAGGCGTGGCAACTCAACTATCTAAACTGTTTAATTGTTATCACCATACCTGGCAGCCTCACCCAGCCAATACTGCCCCAAGCACTTTCTAAGTACAGTTTGGGATTTAGTCTAGTCCAGACCTTCTCTTCAGAGGTCTGAGGCTTTTAATAGCATACATGTATTGGCCTTTGAATCTCAAAACTAGTTAGTTTGCAAGTTCAGAGGTATGTTTCAATATCTAAATGAAAATACTTTCCCATTTTTTGCTGTAGATATTAAATGCAAAGGTAGAAGTGATTTCTTTTGGTAAGAACCAAAGCTAATACAAATATTACTGACTGGCCCAATGACATGAAGAATTGATGGGAAATGGAAAAATAGCAGGATATCAGGTAAAGTGTCTTTGACATGAAGATCACCAAAGCTATGATCAGTTCTCTTCTATACTTCATGAAGAGGTGTGACTCATTTTAATCATAATATATACGTAGGATGACTGCAATACTTAAAATCCCACATCCACTTCAACTTCCAGGTTCTTTTCAGGAGGCTGCTACACTTCCAGCTACTTTCTAAACTGTTGTTGTTGTTATTACAGGGTTACTCTGCCACAGGAGCAGAACTTTGCATTTTTCACTGAACTTTCTGAGGTTTCTTTTGGCTCAGACGTCAATCTTTTCAACTTCCTTCTGGCTTGAAGCCCTACAGTTCATCTTTCTAGCCAAGCCCCTTAATTTATCATCACCTGCTAACCTGCTCAGAGTCATACTGATTAAGCAGGGTTTGCAGATGGTAAATTCAGGCTGCCTGTTAATTATTACCTTCTTCTATCTCAAGTAACTGGAAATGGATTGCAACAAGATGTTGCAGCAGGGGGAGGGGGTGCTGA
>NW_008614385.1:8675-29320 GCF_000691845.1 Merops nubicus | reverse complement strand
AGAAATGCTGAGTAAATGCCACTAGAGCCAGTGCTCAAATACTGATTAACGGATGGGGCAGGATATGAAATTACTGCTGCTATCTTCAAGAGAAGTCATCTAATACGTGGAAACAAAGTAGAAGTCATGCAAGATAAGATGCTAGAGCTCAAGACTTTAGCAAACAGAAATTCTGTGGCAAATCCTACAGCTATGAAAATATGAATCGCCAGGCTTCAAACACAGCTACTGATTTTTAGGACTTTCGCCTGAAGGGTACAGGACTGGATTGCAAGACCCCTTCTCTCACTGTTTCTGAAGCTAGTTTTTTCTTCCCCTCCTCCTTCTAATGCTTCCTCCGTATCTCTTTGAAGCCTATTGAGGCCTGGGTGGGAAAGGAGGGGGGCTGATAGAAACACAAGACAGAGAAGGTCAACAGGGGTAGGCCACAAAAATTTCCAACCCCAGCACGCTGCAATTACGGGTAATGGAGGCTGCTGCCAAGCTGCTGAGCTGTGCTATGCACTCAGTCTGCCCAGCAGGGCAGCCACAGCCCAGCGTGCAAGGGGAAGGGAACCTGGTCCTGGCACACATCCAGTCCCCTGTACCCCTGTGACCCTCATCTGCCAAGATTATGGGAACTGATTTTTGGGGGTCTGGTAGCCACATGAAGTCACCACGGCAAAGCAGGTGGTAGCTGTGTGGTGGCTGAGCTGGGCACCCCCCTGCCTCTCCACAGCTCCAGCGAGCTGTGCTGCTAATGGGAGCCAAAATCCTTTGCCTAGAACTGTGCTCTTCCCTCCTGCAGTCAGGGACTCTGACAAGGAGTCCGGCTTGTTCTCACTCTGCTCCCCAAGCTGGCAAGACAATGCTACATCCAGAATGGTTTTGTGATCTTCCTTCTTTTTTTGTTCCTCCATCTCAGGCAGGTCCTGGAGCCAAGGCTCTGGCATTTTTGTTCTGCATTAACAAAAAACAACAGTGGCTGCAGCTGTGGCTGGTTAGGTTTATGCATCCCTGAGACAACAAAATTCAGATGTGACCTGAACTTCCCCAGAGACTGGGAATGTGCAGATCCAGGGCTTTGGTTGTGGACTTGTCTATAAATAGTCTCTAATGCTGATTTAGCATGTTTAATCAAACATACTTCACAGTTGCAGGAGTAGCATTTACATGTGAACATATACTAGTATACCCTATTTGGCTGCATGGAAATCAGCAGCAAGAATTTTAATGGCTTCAGCGGTCTGAGCCAGGAACTGAAAAAATGCCCTTCCCCCATCTTCCCATTCCTTAAGAAACCACAGACAAAGCATGTTGCCCGTGCTGGAAGTTGTCCGATCCTTGCTTCTCCCTCTGGGTTAGGACTCATCTCAGGCTTCACTGGCTTCTGCAGTGAAGTTTCCCCCTCCCTGCACATTGAGGACCCTCCTTTTCACTACAAGGGGGAGGGTACACTGGAAGTTTCCTAACCAGGTGTTCTGGTTTCTGACTGCAGCTCAGGAGACCTGTAAGGTGGTGAGGTGAGATTGAGGTGAGATAAGGTGATGAGAGAGTTCCCCAAAAGAAAGGGAAGATAGTGCTGAAAGGTTTTGCCTGGGACATAGATTGAGAAGTGTTTCCTTTTAAGCTTTCAGAGATGCAGGATTGCTGTGCATACAGAAATACTTCACTGAAGGTCCTTAGGTACCCTGTCTGTGTCTCTGCCAAAGTTCACTGAAGTGAGCTCTCCTCATGCCAGCCTATCACTGCCATGTGGTAGCTGAGTTGCTCTTCATCCATGCTGGTGTCCTCCTGCATCCTTCTGAGCCTCTGGGCCAAGATTCTTGAGTGCAGACTGTTTCTTCATGACAGAAATAGGGGCCCTGCAAGAAATGTCCAAGGTCTGATGACCCAGAACACCTCACACTGGACATATACACTTTTTCCTCTAATGACAGAGGGATGTGAGTTTAGAACATGAGTCTTCCCAGAGGGCATGGAAGGAACACGGCAGTCAAGACATACTCACATGTAATAAACATGCATATGTCTGACAGGTTGCTAAATAAAATTACTCTTTCCTTATTGACCATGGCTTATGCACTGTTAGGATAAAACACTGAGCACCATCAAATGTTTTCTAGTCTCTGTTTTTTCAGTACATAGGAAGATGTTTTGAGTTGAAAATAGTAGTCCCAAGATTCGTCTTCATCATCAAAGTCATATTTGGCCAACATAACAACAGGAAAATATGGCAAGCATATGTGGCAGCTCATCCCCTTCAAAAACACAACTGTGGCTGCTCTGTGCCCCTCTTCTCTTGTGCCTCAGGAACAGCTTAATTAAAAGTGAACATACCTAGAGGTAGGGGTTAGTCCTGGTCGGCTTTAGGATTTTTGTCTGTTCTTTCCTGGATTTCTGATCCACCTGTGTAAGGTGTGTTGGAATCTTCAGTGATAAGGGGATGCCAATACAGCAGTGAGGCTGTTGAGGCTGGTTCCAACTGGGAAATTCTGCAATGTTTTCAGCAGACAGATACATTCAGAAGGTAGTTAATAACCCTTACAAACCATCATTGACATTATGGTAGACTTGGGTCTACCGTGTGTCACCAGGAGCCACCTGCTCCAGGAATGCACACAGCCTGTGTCTCAGATGCCACGAGTGACAGCCTATCCACCAGGCCAGTCACAGAGGCCCTGGTGGGTCTGTTTCTTGCCAAGCTAGCAGGTATGGCAAGGTACTACAAGTACTTTGCAGCACTTGTTTTTCTCTAGGGGAAAAAGTGGGCAGAGAGACACTGTAGCTCTCTACAGGCTCTGGAGTTCCCCAGCCCTCTGTCTGTTTTTGCCAATAGTAATGGTTTGCAGCACTGAAGTGACTCACAGGTCAAAGTAGGAAATAGCTCATTTCCCTCCTGGCCACATGCAGGAGCAAAGGAGCAGGTCTGACTCTAACCCAGGCCAGCCAGAGCCAGCACTGCCCTGGGAAGAGCAGGCAGGATGCTTCCCAGGTGGCCTCAGGCAGCAGCCCTGCCACAGTCTCCTGGACCATATATCTGGGGGGTGAGTGTTCTGTGAGCAGAATCCTGTTCTCCCTTTCCTGAGCCAGGCACAGGCAGTGGTTGTCTGCTCCCTGAGGGCCTGAGCTGCAGCCTGCTGGTGCCAAAAGGGGCTCCAAGGAGCTGATGGAGCACTCCTGGGTTCACCAAGAGTAATTTCTGTGGGGTGATACAGCCAGCGTTAAGCTGTTTCTTCCCTCCTGTGATGCTACTATAGGCAAATCAGGCTGTGGCTGTTCCTCTGCTCTCAGTTTCTCTTGCTGTAAGGACAGAGCCCGGCTCTGGCTGTTTGAACTGTTACTCCTGGCCAGGCAGTTTCTGCAGCTGTAGAAAGAGGTGACTCCTCCTCTCAGATTCAGCAGCTGCCGGATTTCCTCTCCTGGTACCTTTGCAGCTTACCCTGGGGCAGAGGGAAGAGGTAGGAGGGGCTCCTAGTGCTGGCCATGCACATGACTCATGTCGGCCTTCCAGTATTTTTGGTATTTCAGGAGCAGACTCAACAGCAGGAAATAAGTGTAAAAATAGCCTGTCACTGTATCTGCAGCCAACAAAGGGCATGATGTCTCTCTGCCAGGATCTGGCCTCGGCAGCCCCTTTTCTAACCAGCTCTTGGAGAGCTGCATGCAGAGGATGAGCTGTGGAGAAGCAGTTGCCTCAGCAATTCTGCTGCTGCTCAGAAAGAAGACCAAGGGGAAATGACAGCCCCCAGAGCCCATTGGTTTGTCCAGTGAAGGTATAGTAAGGCTTGTCCAGTGAGGGCTGGCAGAGCTTCTCCCAGCATGGATGCTATGAACCCCAAATCGATGCCAGCCAGGAGATGCTCCTTGGCAGGGCTGTCACCAGTAGAAGGGAGGCTGCTGCACACAGACACTGGGACATTATGGCACATGGCATCACCCCAGAGTGAGCACTGGGGCTGCAGCCCCCTGACAGCCCTCAGTGCTCTTGTAAGGGTGGTGCAGGGCTTTCCAGGGCTGAGGAGGACACCGACAGCCATGGTGTCTGGGGAGACAGGCCTGGCCAGACTGCTGGAGGGCAGACTCGACAGCCTGCTTCTCACAGTGGAGCAGCCTGCTTGGACTTCTCCAGAGCAGAGTGGGAAATCAGTGTTGCTCTAAAACAAAATAAAATCTGTTTCAAGCTCTTTTTGCCATGAAACCCCTGCTTAAACCACCAGTTCCAGTTCCAGCAACAGCCTTTTCTAGTGCCCACAAAGTGCATGTGCTGTCCAGGTGCCCTTTGTTTGTCCTGTCGAGGAGCAATTCCCTGGCTGTGAAACCTGTAGGTCACAGCACTGCCGTTCTCTCTCTGGTCCTTCTCACCTTCACCACTGACCAGCATCCATCTGAGCCATGGCAAGCATGAGGTCCACCCACTTGGCTGGGGTTGGCACAATTACTAAGCAGGGAGCATGGAAATACGTGGTCCCCCTGGCCGTCCAGGTTGCTTTTGTCCATCATGCTGCGTGCCTGTTATCTTAGAAGGGGGTTTATGCAGATATGTTTCTATATGATTGAGCTGCTTCACACAGACACACGCACACTCACAGCATGGGAGGGAACTTCCTTTTAGAAGAAATAGAAATTAGCAATGGGAATTGTAGAAGACCCCTGGGATAAGGGTCATTTGTTTCCCAGTTACCATTGGCTTGGGATGCAATGCAGCACTTTTGCTGCTCATACCAGAATTGCCCAGGTCTCTCCTGAGATTCTCAAAAGCTCATAGGATCAGACCCAGACATGCTGATCTAACAAATGCAATCTTCCAGACATCACACAGCTTCTCTAGTAACGTGATGCCTTCCCTAAGACCCAGCATTGGAGAAGGTGACAGTCTCCTAAGCCAACAGCATACACTGTTATGCATCTTGTACCAAACTAGCTCTCTGCAACCAAAAATGGTCTGATGGCTAAAGGCTCTCACTAATGTTCAGTTCTTGGACCAGGAAGGGGTAAGCATTTCTTGGCCATTCCACAACAGAATAACACCTGGTGCTAGCTTCCAGAATGACAGCCAGATAACTGTACCCTGGTTATCCCATTGCTCAGTGGTCTCTGTTTCCAGAGAGCAGGCTGACCTATGAAGGAAGCTTGAGACAAGCCTTGAGGCTGCCACCTTTTGTCTTATTAACACTCACACATGTCTGCTGGAACCGGTCCCTCCTCAGATCCTTCCATGGTCAGTGTCTCTTTCCAGGCTCTTTCCTTCACCTTTCTCAGAGCCACTACTCCCTTGGCCATGCCTCTGCCCCTTGCAGGCTCCATGCAGAGCCAAGCTGGCAATGTCACAGCATGCATGAGCCTGTGCTGTACAGTGCACTTCATACGGCCATGCTCACTGGTGAGCTATGACCTGGCTGCTGTATCACTATCAAAGAGACACAGATCATTCCTGAAACATGCTGAGTAAAATCCTCCAGGCAAACAAACTCTGACTATCAGTCCTGTTCTGTTCTTGCACCTAGCTGAGCTGATCTATGAGCTGGTGACAGTGATTGCACATCCGAAATGTTCAGCTCTCATTTATCACATTTGTGAAAAAAATTGGTGCTGAAAATAACCCACAGTTTGGGACACAAGGTAGCCTATTGATGCATGAATGAGTACTTCATGCCATTCTGCAATTGAGACACTGGCGCTGTGAGTCTGGCTTTTGGGAGAGCTTGTTTTGATTTCTTGCTCCCTCCATGACCCTGAAAACATCCTCCCTGGTTTGACCCAGTGGACTCTAATCACCTCAGTATCACAGGAAGGCTGGTATTAGGTTACCTACCCTTTCTGGCAGAGATCCCCAAGAGAAAACTTGAGCACTTGGAAGGTTTTTAACTAACACAGCTAGCCCACAGCCCTCAGCTTAAGGAGAGCTGGCTTAAGTTTTAACAGCACTATTGCTATTTTAAGTGCCTTTAAAGCAAAAGTCTTCTCTGTCACCAGATTTTTTTGCCCTGTAGTAATATTTTGTTACCACAGAAACAATTTGTGAAGTATGCTGATTTCTATTAGAAAGTGACAGCTGTTGTGTAAGCACACAATAAGATACTAACCCAAAGTATTCCCCCTCCCACATGCCCAGTAGCTCTGAATTCTTCAGTGGGTCCTAGAAGCTGGCATCTGTGTGAGAGGGAGGATGTATAAGCATTTGTAAAGTGTCCCCAGTGGTCTGCTTAGGTGAAGATGATCACAGGTACTTGAGTAGAGATTGAATGCCATGTCTTCAAGACAAGAAAGCAATACTTCTTGTCTTTTTGCCTCTGTTTTCCCTTGTCAAGATTTTGAGACACAAATACCTTTACTATGTCCACCAAGACATCTGAATATACAAAAATAGAGGTCTGGATATCAATTGCAGTGTTGGCAGTGTGTCTGGCATGGCCACACTGGCTTCAGTAGTGTCACTGTAATTTTGCAGCAGTGCGAGGGGAACCAAAGTCAAACAAAAGGTCTGGCTTAGGATTCACTGAAATCATTGTGAGTCCTTCCACTGGTTTCACAGTTGACAGAGGAACACAGAGAAACATCTGCACCTGATGGAAAAGTTCTTCCTAGTGTGTAAATGTTATACCTGTTTCTTTTGATCACAATGTTGTGATAACATCATACCCTAATAGTCTGTGACCTCTTTAAATGAGTGATTCCTCTTTGTCTCCGTACTTCTTCAAACTCAACAGAGCTATGATCTGAAGTGTTTTAGACTCTTGGTACTAGCACCCAGATGCAATAATACTCTGCAGTATTCCCAGACTGTGCCACTGAGCAATTACAAGCCATCATTGCTAGCCTATCCAAAGTAGTAGCATCTCAGGAAATGGGCTCCAGGATGCTATCATCAGAGTAGTCAGCTCCAGGCTGGAATATGGCCACTTCAAAGCTCAAGGGAAATCTAGTTGTAGAGCAGGATGTGAAAAAGAACACTAAATGCAACCAAAATGAGATATATAAGCATACAAGGAGTCAACACCAAAACTAGATGGTCTCTGAAGTACTACCTCTAATTTTACCAGGAAATGGGAAGTGACATTGTGTTATCTTGTTTTTAAGCCTTCACCTCCTTCAGCACAGATCAATCCACAATGCTTAAACTGTGGGTGGTTCTCCAGTCACCCAGATGCAGCTGGTACCTTTGAGGCAGTACTGCACGATCGGCATCACGGTGAGCCTGTAACAGGGGCTGCTGGCTCAGGCCCTGCTGCAGGGTGAAATAAGCCAGTATGGGCTACAAAGGATGGCATCAGGTGGTGTCTTCTGGTCCTGGCTGTGTCCAGCCTACCCCAGCCCCTAGAGGGACAACAGAATTTCTGAAGAGTTAGTATCATCCCTAACCAAACATTTCTCTCTACTCTCTGAGCTAGTCAGTATGTGATTTGTAGCTCTTGTTCTTAAAATTACATTAGTAAATACCCTGTCTGATCAAGAAGGCTGGATACCTACACTGTACACCATGCTAGCAGTGTAACAAACCTGCTGTTTTTCTTCCCTTAGTAAGAGTAATTTATGTCAATTGATGTCAATATGCTTTTCTCAAGCTTTTACACACTTCTTAGTAGTTATGGAGTGTGAAGTGCTGGGGTCTAAACCCCAAGCCCTAAATCAAAGTTGACATAAGGATGATGCCCACAACCAGGCAGAGGATTCTCCAACAGCACAAGAAAGCTTCCTCTTGGTTTCCTCCCTGGCCAACAGTGGGTGAAAACCAATTAGGAAGCTAGCACCAGGTGTCCTGACTTTAAATTTAATAGTATAAAAGCTGGTTCGGTTTGCTTTGAGTAGTGAAAGTTTGTTTAGGTAGGATTTTTTGTCATTGGGTGGGCTCCCTGGCTGTCCTTGGCAATCAAAGTTCCCAGCAATGGTGGGACAGGATTGAGAGCTAGGCAGGCCAAGAGTGGTGTAAGTGACATTGCTTTTCTGTGGTAATTACTATAGTGACTTCCATGTGATTGAGATTGGGCTTTTGACTTGATGTATTCCTTCCCCCATTACTGGATTCCTAGCTTGGCTTACTTCTTTTTTATGTCATCTGCCATGAGTGAATATATTGATTTCTTTGTTCCCCCTGTAAATCATATCATACCTTTCCTGTATTTGTTGGAGTGGGGTGGTAAAGTCTGGCCTCTGTTTCCTGCTAATGACCTTATCCTTTGTACTGGGCCATGTAGTTGACAAAAGAGGAGTGTCATAAACTCGCTACATGTAAAAACTGAAGAAAAGCATATGTCATTGCAAAAGGTTGTCTGACATGCCAATCAATGCAAGCAGTAAAGGGTACTTCAGACACATCCAAGGACTTTCTCTTCTCCCTTAGGTTGCTTGTGTAAAACTGTCCATTGCAGGGTCATTTCAAGCACCAGGACTATTTTTAATTATGTACAGACACCTGTACTTATTCCACTGAGGACTACACAAAAAATAATCCCTATGGAGGTAGGTGGGAATGTGCACAAAATATTTCACACGTAAGCACCCAAAGGCTTCTCAAATGCTGCCTACCACCCGCTGCTGCTGTGAACTCCTGGCATCTGTCATGACCCCATCATACCCAAGTGAGTTGCCTTTCCCCATTTTGAGCTAGAGTGCTTTCTTTGTTGGCCCTTGGGGTTAAACGAGAGCAGGAATTGCCTGCTTTGTGTGGGGAACGGTGGCTGGGGCAACTGGGAGGAATTCTTTGGCACCAGCACGAGAGCAAGAAAGGAATGAGCAGAAAAATGTTCAGCCAGAGTCAGAAGCAGAGCAGAGGCAGAGTAAGCCGAGGGAAGGTGCTCTGCTGTGCTGGTGTTGGTGCCTCACCCTGGCTCTCCCACGGGCAGCAGAAAGGCCCTGGACTGCAAAGGTGCTCTGGAAAGACGAGGTTGGCACACCCTCCACCAGCCTCTGCAAATGTCTGTGAAGTCTCTTGTGGCATTGGCTGCTCCAACTGACCCCAGGGCTCATCCTCCTGAGCTACAAAGGTGCTGAGGGGAATCAAGCCCTGAGTTTTCATTCTGTTGCTGTTTCTGTGATCGAAAGACGTCCTCACACCCCATATAAACGTTAATTTTCTCTCATGATACTTGGCACAAAGCTGTTTGCAGTAATAAAGGAAACTCAGAAACTAGTGATTTTCAAATGGAAATGATCCTATTTTGGGGTCATTTTCACTGTTAAAGATGGTTCGAAGGCACAAGAGGAAAGGGCAGTGTAAGCAGCAAGCTACCAGGGAGGCAAGTACAATTATTTTTAGGCTTTAGTGACTTTATTTTTGCATTACAGATGGTCTCCTTGCTCAGAACTACTGCCTTCCCCATTTGCTCTTTTTCCCCAGCTCACACCTCTTTCACAAACAGACAATAACTTTTAGTTTGGATTGGCTTGCTGGCAAATTTACACAGCTCTCCCATATAATGGCCTGATTTCAGGTGATGGTGAGCTGATTAGTAGACGTAAGGTCATTTGCTCCTCAGATTGTGAGAGGATTCAGGTGCTCTTATCCATTTAAGTAGTGATAGAAAGAAAAGGGAGCAGAAGTAATATGGGCTGTAATGCCTGGTCTCTGGGATTGCTTACATAGTGGTTTAAAACGTGTAAGATGAAACTCGTGAAGTTTGCCCAGTGAGAAAGGGTGAGCCCATCTGCAAATGTGACAGTTGTTGAGGCAAGAGACTGGTGTAAGTCACTGGAAGGTACGTCAAGGTGCTATTAACAATAGGTGCAGAGCTAAAAGACTTGTAAGTAAGGGGGGTAATGCTCAGACCTGGAAAGCATAGTACTGTATGAGTTTAGTGATTTCTTTTATGCATTGGAAAAAAAAAAATCAAACATAAAAATCCTGCAGTTCTACTGAACTGGATCCTCATCAGAAGTACAGTTCTATGTTCTATTGCTTGCAGACCAGATTGGAGAAAGTTATCAAGATTTTAGCCTTGTAAAAAAATACCTCTTTCCTGTTTGGTCTCAGAGGTATGCTCAAATTTCCTGAAATTTGGGTAGTTATGTTGTACAATTATCAGACTGTTCCTGTTTGGTCTCAGAGGTATGCTCACATTTCCTGAAATTTGAGTAGTTATATTGTACAATTATCAGATTGTTTTGCACATAAGTATCTCTGTGTGTTTGGTTTGTTGTTTTCATGATTCCACTTGATTTCCATATTCCTGGCTTAAAAATAAACAAGTACAAACCTTGTGGTGAAATTCCCAATGGGCTGTGTTGTTCTTATTAGGCTTGAAAAAGTTCTATTAGAAGTGAAAACCATGGAGTAAATGAAATTGCTGAGAAATTGAGAACACGGTTTCCATAAGTTTTCATGTTCCAAAACAGTCAAGTCTCTGGCTTGAAACTTCACAGGCACGAGGCCAGACTTTACAAACAACAGATGGGAAAGGGGAAAAGGGGGCTGCTGCTGCACACTAGAAGACTAGTCATCCTCAATCTAAATTAGAAAATCCTTTAGACTGCTCTCATTCAGCTTAATGCAGAAGAGACAGAGCTTAATGGGTGGTAAAAGCTTCACGATGTAATGTCAGTAATACACCTTTCTAAGGCTATCAGCACCTTTTTGTCATGCCTTAGATATTTTTGTAGTTTGAAAAAGGTTAAGCAAAATCCTGCTTGTGATTTCTTTTATAACTTGCCTTATGCTGATTGAGTATGTACCAGCTCCCAGGTTACTGATTCAAGCTTGTCCCAAGGGCAGAGTCAAAAAAAGTACATACACTGGTAGCCTCTTCATTTTGTCTAGCTGAAATTTAATTTGGCTCAAATGGCTTAAAAATACGCAAATCAGGCCTGATTTCAGTGCATTGTCTTCTTCTGCAGGAGATTTCTGATGGCTTTGCTGGGCATATCAGTAGGAACAGGGACTCTGGAAGCCTAGAGGAAGCCTGTGGGTGAGGTTTTAAAAAGATTCACTGTGCAGACATTCGTTGGATATATGTACCTGTAGCACAACTGACCTGCTGCCCAGGTGGTCCTGCTGCAGATACCTGAGAGGTTACTGTGTTTTAGGGTGATGCCACAGTACCAGTAAATAGGATCACTGTCTGGGTCAAATGCTAACCACCTGAATGTGAAGTCAGGCAGAGTATCTACTGACAGTCTTGTTACTGCATTTGGAGCTCACTTTCCAAAAAGGAGTATTACCTGAGATGTAAAAATAGCCTCATGGGGGGGTGGGGGGGGGAGGCTTGGGAGAACCCCTGGATCATCTTCTGCCCCTTTTCTGACATTTTGCGTGTTCCTGAGGCAATCATTTAGCTATATGTGAGGTCGTGATTTACATAGCTCACTGGTGCTGTAAAAGATGTGTGCATGTCTCTCAGGTACACAGCAGTAAATTGCATGAACTGTGGGTAAGCTCTGCCACATACACAGCCTGCGTGTGAAGGGGGGGACAGGAAGAGCAGTGAAGATGAGCTTGTTCATGTTTAGAGCTGCTCAGCTTAACAGCATCTGCCCAAGCCAAAGGAGTATTGAACTGTAGTGCCTGCCCTTTGCTCCACGGGCCTGTGCATGCTGACTGCTGTGGTCTGCATTAAGACTGTGCAATGCTGCTCTGAGCCCTGCTGCATGCTTCAGGTTCTCCATACCTTTCCTAGACCACCCATATTGTTTTCTTAAAATCTGGCCAGTGCTTCTCTGCATTAAAATACCATTCTGCCCCTTCTCAGCCTTTTCAGTCCCTGCTGGCAAGAATAACCACTTGGGCTTTTTCCCATTTTCTGTCTGGTTTGGTCTCTGCTCCCCTCTGTGACCTACAGCTGTTTGCTGTAACTCTGCAATTTTCTGTCCAGAAGGGATTCTTTGTCCTTGGAGTCCTCAAGAAAGCCAGCCTCCATGGCAAGCTGACCCAGTTAAATCCCAACAAAGGGAAAAGGGATATGTAGCCAGCCTGGCACAGTCTTAGAATCCAGCAAAAGCAAATCCACCATGTTTGTGACTCTGCCTTACCCCCAGGAGGAGGAATGGAGGATCACTCATGAGCTCCCCTTGCTGTCGATGAACATGCCTCTCAAACATGGCTAGAAACCAAGCCAAGTGCAGACCTTGGCAGCGTGCTTATTATGCCAAGGGTGGGGCCTCCTCCTCCTTCACAACTTGCCCTTGCCATGTGATGGGTGAGTTTGATCCAGGAGCAGCTGGCACAGCTCATTCCCTTGGGAATAGCCAGGGCAGCTTCCCAGGCTACTGGGGACCCTGCTGGGTTAAGTGAAATAGCAGTGTGTGGGAGAGAAGTAAGAGAGGCACACAGTTTGGTGTTTATCAAGCATCCCATGTGGGCCTGTAAATGTGAGAGGGGACAAAGCTCCTATATTGTAAGGGTTAAGGTATAGTGGGTGGGAAAATTTCTATAAAGACAGCTTTCCATTTAAAATAAATAAATAAATGCTGGCAAGAGTGGACTCTGACAAAAGTCTAGACAGGAAAATATTGCTACCATAAGATATTTCAGCTGATTTCACAGGAACATTTCTCCAAATTAAGGCGTTAAGAGCTGTTCAGCTCTTTTTAAAACAAACACAAAAAAGGAAAAAAAAAAAAAAAGAAAAATTACAGACTCCATTCCTAAGCCTTAACATGGCACAGCAACTAGTGCAAGCCCTATGGCAGCTTTGCTGGGGTTGGCATTACTGAAAGTTCTTAGCCCTAAATGTGCTGATCTTATGCTAGCCTTGTTAGCCTAATCCGTGCAACTCTAGGTATGGGATGGGAGGGACCTCCTGAGTCTCTGTACAGTCAGTGGCTTTTATTGAGCTGTATGTGTGGTGTGGGGTGTGGCTGTGTTGGGTTTTGTCTGGTTGTTTTTAAAATAAGCTTTTTTTAAGGAAGGGAGGTACAGGAGGTTGCGTTAAGTTTCTAGGGTCCCGTTTTGCTATGTTCCAGACTGGTAAAGATAAAAAGAGTAAGTAATAATGACTGAGTAGCTTATTCTGTTGCAGCAGAATTCACCAAGTCTCAGTGGAGTTTTATGCTGAGAAGTTACCTGGTTGTAATTTGCGTTTTGTGCCTGTGCCAGAGGCTAAAATGTTAGCAGGGAAGGGTGTGTGTGTGGAGAAGCAGTGGAAAAACTAAAAAGAGCTTTAGTCAACGGGGTTGAATGTAGGGCCCGTCACAAGGGAATCCTCCTTTATTAAACAACTTGATCTCTCCCTGTGAGATCATATCTGAAAAACAGGTTGAGCCACGTCTGAGGGTGTTGCCCCGTGGAATTTGCAGATAAGGATGGTTTATAACTGTGTGTTCTCAGCACAGAGAGGCCAGTTACATTCTGCAGCTTCCAGAAGGAGTAAGTCTCCTGAGGAGTACAGTTATTCCAGTTTCCTTGTGGTAAGTTTATTGAAAATATTTTTTGCTCCTTCCTGTTCTCCCTCGGCCCCCTTCAAATCTCAGATTCCCTAACCATGAGGTGTGATGTGTGTGGTTTTCTTCATCAACAGACCCAGGTACCACTACTGAGACTACAATGGCATGGTGGAAGGCCTGGGTAAGTAGAGGAAATACTGAAGTAAGGCACTCTGATTTTTTTGGCACAATAATAACATGACTTACAAGTTGTATCAGGCACTGTGTGGGAATGAAATGTGTCTCTTTAAGAATCAGCAGGACCTCTTTACTGGTTTTCTGACTATAAAATAGCATTCAGCACTTCAAAAACCTTGATTAAGGAAGGTGTTAACGTAATTGCGGGCTTTAAGAAGTGCAGACTCTCCCTGGTCCTCCAGTTGAGAGTGGAGCAAGGGAGTGTTTGTGTGTCTGTGTACATGGGGGGATGGTTCCAGGGAACAGTGAAGTTACACAGATGAGGTTTGCAAGGTGGGAGCTCTTTGTCTGCTCCCTTTTCTTATGGCAGGGAGGTCAGGGCACTGACCTGTCCCCATTTTGGTCCCTAGTTGTGCTGGCAGGCTTGGTCACAGAGGGAGATGTGATCAAGCCACAGCGTCTTTGTCTTTGGAGGGTTTTTAATATTGCAGTGACAATGTGGACTTGAACACCTTGTCTGTGTGCTAAGAGCCAGAAATGCTGTGCATGTTCTTTTAAACTCTTATGGCTTTGGGAGGAATGCATCAGGATGGGGGGATGCTTGTGGGCTGTGCTGAGGCAGCCTTCAGGGTACAGCTCAGGTCAGGCAGCAGGCAGCTCTGGTGACGTGCACAGCTCTGCTGCCATCCCCGGCAGCTCTCCCGTTAGCCTCTGTTGAAAGCTGGATTAACTCCCAGACTATCTCCAGATAACTGTAAGCCAAAGTCTAGAGGAGAACAGCTGGTGATATGCAATGGAGGAGTATTGGTAGAGAAGTCTTCTCCCCCAGCCCCACCCCATGCCCATCACCACTGTCAGCAGTGCACAGGCTTTCTCCGGACTACTTTTGTCTTGTTTGTGGGAAGATTTCTCCCAGACCACCCTTAATTCTTGTTGTGAAGAGAGCTTCATGTTTCTGTCCGTGCAAGGGCTGAGCCTGCACCAAGGCTCCAGTGCTGCTGCTCCTCTCCCACCTGGGGCATTGGCAGTCTTGGTGCTGGTGGCTGAGCAGGGGGCAAGGGGCCTCTGCTCCCACATGCCACCAAGGGCATCTGAGAAGCGTAGGAGAGCTGTCTTGCAGTGCAATATACCTCCTCAGGTGCAATACATCATCAAGGAGTGAGAAACCACTTTGTATGGACATCACCATTTTTTAGGTTCTCAGTTACAGTTTTGCAACTGATTTCTTTCCCCCCAGAAAGATTAAAATTGTAATCTTATTTTCTGTTTATTTCCCTCAGACTCCCTTCTCTGTTTTGGAAGTTTAGCATAGTAAAATATTTGGTTATTTTTTTTGTTGTGTTTTGTTTTTTTTTCACCAAAACTTGGAGTAACTCTCACTTTAAGTTTTCCCTTTCTGCTGGTCTGTTACCCACTGCCCCCAAGCTAGAAGTCATTTAAAAACTTATGTGAGGAGAAAAGCCCTTGAAAACTCCATCGATCTCTTACCTGTTGGTGTTGTAGGGGGTGGAGGCATGAGAAGATGAGAGGGCAAAGGAAGGATTGAAAAAATTGCTTTCCTTTCTTAACCTTTAATTAAAAATACAGTTCAAAAGCAAAAAGAATGGAAAAAATGTGAAATTTTTTGGGAAACTTTCCACTGAAAAACACCCAGTAACCCCACCTGTCCCTGAATTCTAACTTTTCACTAAGCTATTCTTTAGGTTTGAAAATGTTCTGGTAGGAAAACTGAATCCCCTTACCCTTTATTTATAGGTAAAACTTTTCAGAACATTAACTGTAAGGTATGCTGATTCCATTGCTTTTGTGCTAGTTATTCATCCTCACATGACAGTTACACAGATACATGGAATAGTTTTATTTAGGTCATTGTAGGACCAGTTCATCTGAGAAACAAGACCAAGCTGAACAGAGTTTCTCCAGAAACCTGTGTGATTATACCCGTGCTTGAACAATTATGTACTCAGAGAACCAGGTGTATGATTGAGTCATGAGTGTGCTACTTGAGTCAGGATGGGATGTCATTGTTTATTGGGATGATTCCCAAAGAAGACCATTGTTTAATTTATTTCCACTGCCTCCAAATTTTGCACTCCCTCTTTCACTGAGTCACCACGTACAAATCCAGGGTGTTTCTTTCACATTGCCCTTGCATGCCTCTAGAGAGGATTGTGCATCTTTGTCAGAGCAAAATCAGATGGATGAGTGTAGCCTGCTTTCCAGGGCAGTCGTGATGGTGCTGGCTGACTCCATGGAGGACCAGAAAAGGAGCACTTGTGATGGTCCTTCCTGCCAGCTCAGATAAACTATTCCAGGCTGGTGACAAACCATTGTGGTTGGCGATGCTTTAGACTGTTACTGCACTTTCTTCAGTGACAGCTTCACCAAAGCCTTGAACCTTCTGCTCAATAATCTTTGGGATTCAAAGCTGCATCTATTGAGAAGTTTCCTGTTGACACCATCTGCTTCACAACTACTCTTTCTGCAGGGAGCAAGGTGGGATAGTGCAGGGGTTTGCGCTGGCTGTAAAGCAAACTTCTCCACCTCTTGCTGCTTGATGAACATACTGCCTTTCTCAATACTTGTCATTGCCTTTTGGTTGCTTCCCACTGCTCCCAGAGCCTTTCTGGCAAAGGGGCTGGCATGCAAGCATGTGCCAGCTGTATCTACTGGCAAAGCACTTGACAGGGACACCTGAGCTGGTTTGCCCACAGCCAGCCTGAGCATCTGTGCAGCACAGTATGGGCATGCCTCAGCTGCAGCACTAGGTGGGACCTAGCATTTGTTGACAGACACCTCTTAGCACACAGACATTGATCTTCTAGCCACTCATTAAAATCTAGGAATGCAGGTACTGGAGGGAATTTCCACGAGCTTTTCTTCCTGGCAAGGGTCACTTGAAGGCATTTTCCTTTAGGGAGGCTTTTTTCTCTGGGTAGTTGGATGGCTTGGCAGGACTCTAGGAGAAGGGGGACAGATCCTTCTTTCACACAGGAAATACGAGCAGAAGAGCTTGGCATCGTGTCATGAGGCTGTTGGGTGGCACGTGGTGACCCGTGTTATGCAAGTCAGATGGAACACCCATAGTGATTCCTTCTGGTCTGTGAGCTCTTATTTGAAGGTGCTGTTTATCTGACTGTGAAGCTACCCTCTTTGAAAACTCCATCAGGTCATACTGATATGATTAGTCCAATATTAGGCCTATCCCTGCAAGTAAATTTAGGAGAATATAGTAGCTTCCTGGGGTAATTTAAATCTCTCTGTTGCTAAGAAAGAGAAAATTGTGTCCAGTATTGGAATAAAGTGGTGATGACTCTTTATGTCTAATCATTCATGTACTCCCCTGTTGCTAGGACCTTACTGTTAGAGGTGCATCCATATGTGAAAGCCAGTCCCTTGACTAACAACTTGCCTTAAATTGAAGCTTTTAAGTCTGGGTTCTAGCTGATGGCTCTGCTGCATTGTGGTGACTAGAAAAAGTCTCAGCATGTCTTTCTGCTCTGGGACTCTGGCACTGGCAGTGCTTTAGGGGTCTGTTTGGAGAGTTGGTCATTGGTTCAGGGGAGAACATCAAACCTGCACTCCTCCAGATGAATCTCTTCCTTCAGAGTAGTCTCTTGGCCTAAATCCTTCCAGTGGATATGCTTCATTCCTGAAACCAGCTGTGCAGAAGTGCAGCAGCAGAATAAAGCTTCTACTTAGAAAAATGGTCTGTGAGAGCATGACTATTCCAGGAAATTGAAAAGCTGTGTGTAGAAGCTACCCTGCACCAAACCACTGGGAAATGCAGTAAGATATGATGGCATACATGCTGTGAAGCATTGTGCTTAAGGGATGAACAGGAAAGTCTAGCCTACTCAGCATTTTCTGCCAAACTGCCTGCTTCTAATGACTTTTGCAGCAGAGTCAGTCACACTTTGCACTTCATGTTTCTGCCAGGAGCGAAA
Source organism: Merops nubicus (assembly GCF_000691845.1). Taxonomy (NCBI): domain Eukaryota; kingdom Metazoa; phylum Chordata; class Aves; order Coraciiformes; family Meropidae; genus Merops; species Merops nubicus. The sequence goes on along the minus strand of NW_008614385.1, from coordinate 11,903 downwards.
GGCTGGTCCAGGCAGATGGAGGCAGGAAATGTGTGTTCTCTTTGGAGCTCTGCTCTGCTGAGGGGCTTTGAACCAATCCCTCCACTTTTCTGTGCCTTCCTGATGTGTAGGCAATGAATAACATTGATGTACTTTCAAAATACTTTTTCTTCAGCTGATGAAAGGCAGTGGTGGAAAGTATCATATTTTTCTTCTTCTTTCAGAGTGAAGCAGAGGGCAAGTCCGTTACAGGTGCTTTAAACTTTGACCCTGTACCAGATGCTCATACTCTGTACAAGGCCATGAAAGGGCTTGGTGAGTTGATTCCAACCTCATAAGTAAATTCTGTGTTCTGCTTATAACTGTCAAATTGAAAGTCATTCCTTAAGAAAACTGCAGCCAAAGATAGCACTTTTTTTTTTTTTTTTTTAATGTGGAAAATTGAAAATTAAAGTTCCCTCAGTACATACTGCAACTTCTACATGAAGACAATGAACTAGTGAGGTTATCTGAATATTCTGATTGTGATTTTGGACTAGTCTCAACTTAATTCGTGCACTTTGTTTATGGTTTACTATTGCTCTCCACAGGGACTGATGAACAAGCCATAATTGATGTCCTAACCAAGAGGAGCAACATGCAGCGCCAACAGATTGCCAAATCATTCAAAGGACAGTTTGGAAAGGTTCTATCAAAACAAAGCCATATTCAATCACTGTTTCACTGCATGCAGGATGTAGTAAATGGGTGTATGGTTCATCCTGAAAGCATGATGCAAAATATATGCAGGTCTTCTGCAAATAAGTAGGTTAATACTTATTTCATAGAATCATAGAATGGTTTGGTTTGGAAGATACCTTAAACATCATCTGTTTCCAACTTCCCTGCCATGAACAGGGACACCTTCTACTAGACCAGGTTGCTCAAAGCCCCATCCAACCTGGTCTTGAACACATCCAGTGATGAAGCATCCACAACTTCCCTGGCCAACCTGTTCCAGTATCTCACCACCCTCATAATGAAGAACTTCTCCCTAATTTCTAAGCTACATCTGCTTCCTTCCATTTTGGAGCCGTTACCCTTCATCCTATCACTATGAGAGTCCCTCCCAGCTTTCTTGTAGGCCCCCTTCAGGTGCTGGAAGGACACAGTAAGGTCTCCCCACAGTCTGGCATGAATATATGAAATTAATTTTTGGTTGGAAAAACTGGTTTTCCCCCAAGAATTGTAAGGTTTTTTTTCTTTGTAAAATGCATTTTGACCAGAAATATTTTTTTTAAATCTATTTTAACTTAAAGTGTCACTTCTTACTGTTTTTGAAGCCATAACAAATATTATACTCTCTTAAGTGGCATTTTGAGTAAAATATTTGTTTGGTTTGGGGCCCTTTTAAATGCCAAAGAAAGTTCAATATAAAGACTTGTTTAATTACATTTCTTTGGAAATGCTGAAAAAGAGAACAAACTACAGTTATTGACAACCATGTTTTCCTGGGACTATTTTTCTGTTTGAAAATCTTACTTTTATTGAGAAAACTTTTGCACCAGTAAACTCTGCCACCAGCCCTGCTCTGGAGTCTCCAGTGACCCTTGCTAGAAAGGGGACTGCCATGCAAGGCTCTCAGAAAGACAAATAAATGGGAGGGGTGGGGCAAGTATGGGACAATGAATGGACTGCTTGTATCTCACTAAAACAGGGATTCGTACCCTAGCAAACCCCGCGTTATAGTGAAAAGAAAGTTTGAAGTCTATCTTCAAATGGACTGCATGCCTGATTTTGGAAAAGTCCTGGGTGGGTGGATGTTTATATGCAGGCTTTTGGAATCAGTTCTGTCTGGACTGTTCTCTCCCTTGCTTAGTTCAACACCTCCAGAGGCCTGATTCTGCTTACTGAGTAAAGCAGGGTGGAGGAAAATTTTAATCTTCCTTACTCTCCTGCAGAGTTAATAGGTACCTGGAGGAAGCCTGAGTATTGGACAACAAAGAATGTGGAAGGACCTAAACAAATCCCATTTTGGAACTAGTTGCCTTTTTCAGTCCCAGGACTAAACTATCAATGCAATACTGTAATTTAGCTTCATTGCTGTGGGCCATGGAGATGGCTACAGCATTAGGCAGTAAAAAGGTCCTGTGAGGCTTTTTGTGTAACTATGTAATGCATGTTTAACAGGATCTGATTGAAAGCTTGAAGTCTGAATTGAGTGGCAACTTTGAGAGACTCATTGTGGCTCTCATGTACTCCCCACTCAAGTATGATGCCAAGGAGCTCCATGATGCCATGCAGGTAAGCGAATCGCGTGCTGATATTTCAGTCATAGCACAGAAACTTCCTGCAACTGTGCTTATTAATGCAAGTTGTAATAACTGAAGTGTTACATGATGAAGTTTGTTATTAACAGTAGTAGCTTTTGAGAAGTAGTTAATTGTGCTATTAATGCATATTCTGGTGGAAAATGCTGCTTTAATGTTTAGGGCTGTATGAGAGTTTCTGTATATATGTGTCTCATAAAGCCTTGGGGATGAAACAGCAAAACTAAATTCAGCTTTAGCAAGGAATGAACACCCACAGATCATGGATTTCAGTTAAAGATCTTTTCACTGCTTTCTGCAGTGCCTCTGCTGAGTGGATCTCGATGACACATAGCTACTGCTCTGATGACCTACAATGTGAAAACTGTAAAAAAAATCAGTGTTGGTGCAAGGGCCAGGCTGGGGTTGGCCAGGATCCTACCTATCAATACAGTAACTTTTCAAGTTTCAAACACAGAAGTCTGTTAAAATGGTACAAAGATGGACTGACTAGGCAAGGACTGGTCTCCTTGCAACCCTCTAACACTGTCTGTCACCAAAGATCCAAATCCAGAAATGCATTGCAGAAGAACAGGGGGTTTTATGTATAAAATCATCCTTTACAAATTAGGCACCTCAGTAAAAGAAACCATGTCCAAACCAAATGTGCTTTTTGTCTCCAGCTTTCATCACAACAGTTTCTCACAGCTCAGCACACAGTCTAACACTGTGCTGCCACCAGCTCCTCACTCAACCATACTTCTCTAGCAATAAATTACACTCCATGACTCGATGCCTTTCTCCACCTTTATTTCTCCATTATGTTTTCTATTAAAGGGTGTGGGAACAAGTGAAGGTGTTATTATTGAGATCCTGGCATCCCGAACAAAAGCACAGATCAAAGAGATAATCAAGGCATACAAAGAAGGTAAAGTGCCTGGGGTCTGATTTGTGTGGCCAG
>NW_008614385.1:0-8644 GCF_000691845.1 Merops nubicus | reverse complement strand
GCAGGAATGGTGTTACCAACTAGCACTGTCAGTACAAAAATGGGTTTTTCAAAAGCAAGGTGCAGCCTAACTCTGCTTTCAGCCTGGCAAACAGAACATAGCTATGCTGAGAGAATTTGAAAACACCTTTCTAGGTTTCCATCCAGCTACAGGAAAAGGTCAACAAATCACAAATTTGGTGCAGCTTGGCCACATAGGCTATTGTCAGAATGCGAACAAAACTATAGCTATGCACTTGGCTTTTTCTCCTCATTAAATGCACTCTGGATGGGACTTGATCAAACATGTTTGTAAATGTTTTGTATGTCTTTGATTCCTTAAAATGTATCTCTAATATTGGCTCTGTGTTCATGCCTTGAACAGCAGTGGAGCTAGTGACTCAGCTGGATGCAAAGCTGACCTGGGTATCACTGAGTGTCAGCTGACCTCAACCCTATTTTTTTCCCCATGACCTTCTTGACTAGTATCAGTCTATTGTGTGTCCTTGGATGACTAGTAATATACAGATTGTATTGTTGAAATAATAACTTCTTCTCTTGCCCTTCTCTTTCCTTTGGGTAGAATACGATTCTGATCTAGAAGAAGACATAAAATCGGAAACAAGTGGCTACTTTGAGAAGATTCTCGTTTGCCTTCTTCAGGTAATGGTAGAGAGAAGAGATGAGAGTATAAAGTTCTGTACATTTTTCTCTTCCTTTTTGAAGACGACATGCAATAGAAGAGGCAATTCAGTCATGGTCACCAGACAGACTGTGGAGACAACCATGTCACTTGGACTGGATCTGTGTTTGAGCTTCAGTGTGATTGAAGCAGGGAACCCTTCCTCCCTCCTTCCCTTCCTCCCTTCCTCAGCAGCAGTAAGAGAGCTGGGAACTTACAGTCTGCTCTTCTACAGGGGGATGCATCACTTTATGTATTATATGTGTAAAACCATTGGATTCTACAAGGCTCTTAGAAAACAAAGTCCCTCAACTATGATTCACTAATCTTCCAGGGTCTGTGCCCTCAATGCTGGTTGCATTTGGATGCATTAATCCTATCACATATTCTGAATTTTCCTGCCTAGTAGCAGAATAACTTAGCAATTTTTCTACTGTGATTCACAGGACTGAATTCAGTGTCTTTCAGTGAGGAAGTTAGCACTTGTGCTGTCTGAAACATTATTGCTTGAGTACTCTGCAGAAATAGATAGCTGAGAAGGATAATTGATCTTTGCCCAGAATATACTTTGTGATCCTTATATATGGAAGTATATTCATCAGACAAAATGGTTACCTTTTCTTTTCTTCCTACAGGGTGAGAGGGACAACGCTACACTCTATGTGGACACAGCTCTAGCTCTCCAGGATGCAGAGGTACTCTCAAATGCCTGTGACTAGGGATATCTCTCATCTTACTGTGTCTTGAACTTCAAAGTGCTTCAGTGGGCAGCAAAGTCCTGGTCAGTGGAAGGTTGGAACCACAGTATTTTGGTGTGGGGTGATCTTCAAGCAGAAGCAATGTGGGGTTCTTCAATTTTGCTTGCACTGTTGAGACTTGCTATTCCAAAGAGGAGTGATGAGAGATGGGCTTGGGCTCAGCTGCTTTTGATATGTGAAAATTTATGGATATGGTGGAGTGGAACAGCAAAGAAAAGTCCTGGTCAGTGGAAGGTTGGAACCACAGTATTTTGGTGTGGGGTGATCTTCAAGCAGAAGCAATGTGGGGTTCTTCAATTTTGCTTGCACTGTTGAGACTTGCTATTCCAAAGAGGAGTGATGAGAGATGGGCTTGGGCTCAGCTGCTTTTGATATGTGAAAATTTATGGATATGGTGGAGTGGAACAGCAAAGAAAAAAGAAGAAACCTCAAGAGTGTTGTTGGTTGCTCCCGCTGCTGTTTTTTTTTTGGAAATAGTGGATGCTCCAATTTGGCTAGAAAACACAATCAAGTGTGTTCATAATCAACCATTCTATAGCAGTCTAGCTCACACAGTGGTTTAGGTTACTTCAAAACACTTTACCCTATCAGTGCCTTAAGCCAAGCTCCGTTCCTTTACCAGGTGCACACACAGAACATCTCTCTAACAATTGTGTGTTAAATTACAGACTCTCTATGCTGCTGGGGAGAAGATACGGGGCACTGATGAGATGCAGTTCATCACCATCTTGTGCTCAAGGAGTGCCACGCACTTGCTGAAAGGTATGGAGCAGAGCCCACACTCCCAAGCCTCTGCAGTTAGTCAAAAAGAAGAGGCAGGGCTATAGATGGGAGAGACAGGTGGGCAGAAATAAGTCCCTGAGTCTGCCTCCTAATCCTTGGTCACTCACAGACCAAAAGCTGCCAGTAGCTTACACGAAAACTTATGAAGACTTACTGCTGCTAAAAATCAAGTGACTTATCTAGATGTCCCTATACAGTGGTGATGATGGGATGGTATAGCTGGCTTTGTAAACCCAAGGGGAGGAGACAGTGAGTCATTCCCTTTCGAACCAGGTAGGAACATTCAATAGACAGACTTGTGGTCCCTTGGATGTGGGTTCCTCTGGAAAAAATCACTGAAAAAGTAGCTGGAGGACTGGAGAGTCATAGGGTGCACTCTGCATGTCTGCCCCAGGTTCTTCTGAGGGCATCAAAGCCTGCTTGGAGGGAAGACACTAACCCGGCTCCAGCTGAGGGAGCCCTCAGCTCCCCTCCACCCCATTCAGCAGAGACCTGGCCTTGTCATCTCAAGACTTTCAGTCAGAGCATTGGACTACTTCAACAGATTTTATTATGTCAGATGAATCTAAGCATATCATGTTCTTTGTAAATCAGCTGGACCTAAACTGATCAATTCAGCTGGTGATAAACGAGTTTTGCCTGTTTTCTAGACCCTGGAGGCCAGCTCCCCCTTGTGTTTCAAATTCAGTCTCCCAGCAACACTTGGAAAACAAACAAAAAGTGGTCTCTAGTCTTTGGCTGTGTCTGCCTTTAAGAACTGGATTTCAACTAATGGTTGTCGTGATGTAACCAGTCTTTGAGACCTACGCTATCACCAAGAAAGTATTTTCTTCTGTGCTATGGCAGCCTGTAACTGTTAGTCTTTAAAACTTGAGTGTAATTGTTGCAGCTGATTTTTATTTTTTTTTTTTTTCTTCATATGGAGAGTAGGCCGGAGTTGAGAAGGTTGAATGCATCTGTATATTTGGTGGTATTTGTGTTTCAAATTCAGTCTCCCAGCAACACTTGGAAAACAAACAAAAAGTGGTCTCTAGTCTTTGGCTGTGTCTGCCTTTAAGAACTGGATTTCAACTAATGGTTGTTGGGATGTAACCAGTCTTTGAGACCTACGCTATCACCAAGAAAGTATTTTCTTCTGTGCTATGGCAGCCTGTAACTGTTAGTCTTTAAAACTTGAGTGTAATTGTTGCAGATGATTTTTATTTTTGTTTTTTGTCATATGGAGAGTAGGCCCGAGCTGAGAAGGTTGTATGCATCTGTATATTCGGTGGTATTGCTTTTCCCCAAAGTATCTGAGTTTTAATGTTTAGGTATCTGATCTTGAATGCTGAACAAACTTCATTAAGGCACCCTTTGCACGGCATAGAAGTTTTCCTTCTTTGTCAGTCTGAAAGCAAGGAATCAAATCTGAGATCTGTAAATCTGAACCCCAGAGTATCCAGAGCATATAAGGTGAACAACAACTCTGTTACTGAGCTTTTGTTAACGTGGGAGTTCAAGTATCTTGGAATCTGCACCTGTTTTGCTCGTCTTTTCTGAGTTGTTTTTTAAAGTTATGGTTGAAACAATAAGTTTTCCCAAATTGTTATTTTCATTCAAAAGTCCAAGGGCCGTGAGTGCCATAGTCCTCATTTTAATTTTCTTTCTTTTGGCTCCTGAAGCTAGGGACATCAACACACACAAGACTAAATGACTGAGTCGTGCCTAACCCTTTGTTGTCTGCATCATTTCTATGGTTAAAGACAGAAAGGAAGAGTCAGATTTCCAAATGAATATGAGGTGACAGCGCTTGTATTTTCAGATTAGGGCAGGGAATTAAGACCTGTGGATGGGTTGGGGTTTTGTGAACATTGCCATTCATTTTTGAAGCTGTTTTCTGGGCTTGACTAAAGACTTCTGAACTTGGTGCAGATGTGGCCATTGCTTTAGCAGGATCTATGTTTTCATATCACCACATAAGCAACACCTGTACATACTGGACACAAAATACCTGAGCAGGTGCTTTGTAAAAATTGAAGCTCTCTGTGTTTCAGTGTTTGAAGAATACCAGAAACTGGCTGGTAAGAGCATAGAAGACTCTATCAAGAGTGAAACTCATGGTTCACTTGAGGATGCCATGCTGGCTATTGGTAAGAGTGGCCACGTTTCCCTTTCTTTCCTCTGAGTCCACTACCTTTTCCTCTGCAGCAGTTTACTGTTATGGGATGGATCTACTTTAATAAAGTATCTGGTAGGAAGTAAAGGGTACTTCTTAGGTAAGATTAACTTGGATCCTGGGGTCATACTGAGTTAATAGAAAGCATGTTGAATCTCTGTTACTTGCTGCCCTACACTGGAATTACTGTTGATTCTTACTGAGCCTTTTTGTGTGCCTAGTGAAATGCACCAGGAACGTGCATTGTTACTTTGCAGAGAAGCTGTACCATGCTTTAAAGGTAAGACTCTTCACTGTAACTTACTTGTTTTCATACTGGACTTAAATGGGTGGAAGCCAGGTTACAAGTTAAATTAGAAGAGCCAAGGTGTTAGTGAAATCCAGCAAGTTTAGTGCTATTGTTGCAAGTAATAGCAGAATCCCTTCAAACACTTTTGGCAGAAAAGTACCCATGCTTGAGATACCAAGGGAGTCTGGCTTTTCTGACTTAGGAGTCTGCAAGGAGCCCAGTCCCACCTTCTGGAATGTGGACAAAACTTCTGGAAGAGCCTTTTCTAAGAGTTTGATCATGGTGGAGTTTGTCTCTTAATGTTAACTTAAAGAACTGCACCGCAATATCTTCTTTTTAGGAATATTTTTTTTCAATAGCAGTATAAAATGAGAGAGTTCCAAATGGAGATAGATAAGGCAGCTACATATTGTGCCCCTGTAACTCCTAATTGATCTGTGACAGACATCAGCTTTCCCAGCTGTGTGGAAAGCTGAGATGACTGATTATTTTTATTATCAACATGATCTCAATTTTCCTGTGAGTGATTAAACAATATCGGTTGAACTCAAGTGTTGCATGGGTGAGGCTGTAGAAGGACAACATGTATACAGTGCCAACTTCCAACTCTGTGGCATGTTTGCTTTTGCCTTTGACATGTGCAAAGACTTATAGCACACTTCCATGGTGGGCTCATGGTATTGACAGTGGCCCCTGGGAGGAGGGTGGGGATCAGCTGTCCAGAAAGAGAAGCAGATGTGCTGCAAAACATGTGCCAAGCAGTGTTTGAAAGCTGACTCTTCCTGTCATGTGCCAGTTTGCAACAGCTTGTCCCTTGAACACCCACTAACATCACAGACTGACAGATCTGTTATTCCAGGGGGCTGGTACCTGTGATAAGACTCTTATAAGGGTGATCGTATCTCGAAGTGAAGTTGACTTAAATCTTATAAAGGCTGAATTCAAGAGTATCGCAGGAAAGTCTCTCTCCAGTATGATTTTGGTAAGCAGCATCTTGATATGATCCTTCTCAGCCATTACATACATTGCTAACCTGTCCTGCACTGTGGGATGCTTCCATGATTGTTTTTGGTAAAAATGTCTTTTCTGTGAAGATAATATCTCTCCTTCATTAGGCTGTTAACAATCGTCTCCGTGAGAGAAATATATGCCAAAAAGGTGAGTCAGATTTTATGTCCTGTAAGTGACCTGTACAAAGTCAAACACAAGGAGAAGCCACTCCAGGTTTTTGATGGCCCTAACTCTGTATACGTGCATTTCATGATATCCTAGATGAATCTAGGTTGATTTAATCTTCTCTGTTACACCTTATACTCACGCTGCTGTGCTATCTTCTTCTCTCTCTCTCTGCTGTCCTTGACTATCTTAAGCCAGTGCCATATAAGTCAAAACAGTGCTGATTTTGGTTTGTTTGTTTTCTTTTTGTTGTTGGTTGGGATTTTGTTTAGTTTGGGGGGGGGGGTTGGGGTTTTTTTAAGCTCATTTATCCCAGATGAAGTCCTGGTCTATACTGTGGTGAGATAAGTTTAGAAACAGAACCTTGTCAAAGCTTATTGTAGCTTTTGAGCTTTGAGTCCCAGCTCTGCCTGAATGACCCTTCCTATTAGGGCTGAAATGCTGGGGTTTACCATTTGTCCTAAGGACTCTGGGACATTCCTCTCCTCCAGTGCAAATGGCACAGAAGCCCTGTCCTTAGCAGTCCCCATGGGAAGTCTGGTTCTATAATGAAAGCCCTTTCTTCTAATTGACACTGTCAGTGTCTGTCATGTTGATTAATGATCAGTCTTCAAGGGTCTGTACATATTCATTCCTTCTGAGAAGTGGAACTGGCCTTACACCTGTTGTCAGAAAACATTCAAAGGGAGCAAATTTTTTATCTACTGATATTCTCTGTAGTGCTTCTCTGGACCAAAAGGACCATATTTGTGGCTTTTTAGAAATGTCACATGTCAGGGCTAAACTATACTGCCATTCCCCTTCCTGTAGGGGGGAGACACTGCACAAATATCCAAGGACATAAAATCTGAACACAGCCGGCTTGGTGGCTTTCATTGGTTCTGACTTTGTGCTGCTCTGCAGGATGGAGCCCTGATCAGTTACTCACCTGGATTCCAAAGAAAGGCATTGCACTTGATAAATGTTATTTCAGGTGGCAGCCACAAGCCTCATTTCTCCATACACTTTTGATGGTGTGTCAGCTGGCAGTAACTCTGCTGAAGTGTGTCTTGCTCTTTCCAAGGTCCTTTTCCTCTGTGGGCATATTCCACAGACTGACAAAGTCAGCACTCAGTGTATGCAGGGGAACTTGTACATTCACCTTTTAAATTTTTTTTTCCCCTGTCAGGATGACACCAGTGGCTATTACAAGACAGCCTTGCTGAATCTCTGTGGCAGTGACTGACAAAATCTAGGAGGAAGATGTTGAAATGGATACAGAAAGAACATTAACAGTGAACAAGGATCTGAAAATGTACACACAGAAAGTATTTCCATTGATCTGAGGAGAGAAAAAGAAGATCAAATTAATGGTCAAGATTTCCAAAGCTCTCTGAAGGATTTGAGCACTTGTTACACATTAAAAGCTATTAACTTCCCCAGTAGTTTCTCAAACACAAGGGGGAATGTTTCTTTTTTGTTTCTATTTTGTTCTGTGCAGTTTCCCTTCTCTCTTCCCTTCTCTTTTAACACACTGTGAAGGGTGGCACTTGGACATGAAATTAAAGGCTTTTTTAAACCCTCTGTGTTTCCTAATCCTGAACAACTCTATAAATCTTGGGCTGTCCTGAAGCCTTGCTAGGCTGAAACCTTCACTAGAACAAGCTGGGACAGCACTGGCCATTTGATGCTAGCAGGGTGGGTCTGGAAGGAGTCCCAGCTATTAATGAGGCATTACAGCATGAGTTAGAATGGAGAATTCAGTCTTAGGGGTGCTGGTTTAGCAGCCTTTTCTGTATAACTTCATTGAGGGCTACCCATGGAGCAGGGTATGGTAGAACCAAACTGGCTGTAAGCACCTCAAAGTTGAAAGCTGTGTGCTTGATTTCCTCCTTGCTTGTGTGTCTGTGAGGGGAGACTGGCAATTTCAGGGTGTGACATCAGTGTCAGACTGTGGGGAAATAAGAACTGGGGCAGATGATTTGGTTTGGGCAAATACTAGGTTATCCTGCTCTTGGGAGCAGACCTGTTTCTGCTCCTAGTTTCACACTAACTTCACAGAAGTTAGTGGACTCCCTTGAAAGTTCCTCCTCACTTCCATGGCTGCAGGACCTATCTCTTGCTGAGTGGGACCCCGGATTTGGACAGCAATAGAGAGAAAACAGGATTAAAAGCTTTGAGAAGCTTGTGTCTGCTTTGACAAATGATTCTCCACATTTGAAGCAACACATTTAAATGTGTAATTACCCAAAGCCATTGTGTTGAGAGAAGTAGCTTTTCTGATCAAGGGGGTGAATTTTCTGGCAAAGGGGCAGTTCCTTCCTTGCACTGCTGAAATGGGCAGGAATGAGTGCAGTAAGAGTGGTGAGTTCAAGAAGTCTTAAGGAGTCCAGGATGCAGATCTGGGGTCGGGATATCTGCATCCCTCAGGTGAACGTTAAGAGGAGGAGATTTCAATCTCTGATCCTTTAAGTGCTTGTGTTTTCAGCGGTATCCCAGTTTCTTGCCTGGCCTAAAATAAGTTTGAGATGCATCTCTAGGCTGAGCATCAAGGAAAGGTTCTTCACTCAGTGTTTGGGGATGTGAGCCAGCTCCAGGCATTAAAGGTCAGGGAATCAGATAGCCCTTCTCAGCGCCAGAGGACCCGCCTGGTTTTTCGGAGAGCCACTGTTCGTATTGATGCCGAGGATCAGCCTTCCCCTGGTTTTCCTTAGGGCAGGTTCGGGCGCTGTCTCCGGGCGGGGGCGCGGCAGCGGGGAGAGCCGTGCTGACACCGCCCTCTGGTGGGTGCCAGGCGCTGTGCAGCCCGGGCCGCACGACGGGGCCCAGGCGAGCGGGAGGCAA
>NW_008614384.1:0-11223 GCF_000691845.1 Merops nubicus | reverse complement strand
ATTTCCATCCCTTGGTTCGTGACATACCTGAAGCGTGGCTTAGATGAGTGGACGGTGAGGTGGACTGAGAACTGGCAGAACAACAGAGCTCACAGGGTTGTGATCAGTCTTGTGGCAGTCTTGTTCAACACCTTCATCAATGACATGGATGAAGGGATTGTTTGTACCCTCAACAAGTTTGCTGGCAATACAGATCTGGGAGGAGTGGCAGACACACCAGGAAGCTATGCTGCCATTCAGTGAGACCTGAGCAGACTAGAGAATTGGACAGAGTGGAACCTAAGGAAGGTCAAGAAAGGCAACAGTACAGTCCTATAGCTGAGGAGGAATAACAACATGTACCACTACAGCTTAGGGGTTGACCTGATAGAAAGTTGCTTGGCAGAGAAAGACATTGGAGCCCTGGTGGACAACAAGTTAACCACAAGCCAGCAGTGTGATCTTGTAGCCAAGAAGAGCATGGCCAACAGGTTGATGGAGATTTTCCCCCTCTACTCTGCCTTAGTGAGGCCCCATCTGGAGTATTGTGTCCAACTCTGGGCTCCTCAGTTCAAGAGACAAGAAACTACTGGAAAAAGTCCAACAGAAGGCTACAAAGATGATGGGGGACTGTAACATCTCTGTTATGAGGAGAGGCTGAGACACCTGGAGCTGTTTTTAGCCTGGAGTAAAGAAGGCTGGGAGGGAATATTATCAGTGTCTATAAATATCTAAAGGGCCAGAACCAAGAGTATGGGGCCAGACCCTTTTCAGTGATGTCCAGCGATAGGACAAGGGGCAACAGGAACACAGGAAGTTCCACCTAGACATCAGGAAAATACTTTGAGGTTGGCAGAGCCCTGGAACAGGCTGCCCAGAAAGTTTGTGGAGTCTCATTCTCTGGAGACTTTCAAAACCCACCTGGATGCATTCCTATGTTACCTGCTCTAGGTGAACCTGCTTTAGCAGAGGTGTTGAACTGGATCATCTCCAGTGGTACCTTCCAATCCCTACCACTGTGTGATTCTGTGACTGCACTACCTTTACAGTCTGCTCCTCTTCCCTATCTGTATTTACAGTAAGCTTTCAACTGAAATTGTAGGACAATATGACAATGTGACATTTGATTATTGCCCTGCCATAAATGGTCTGAAGTAATATATCCGTCATTATCTCATCTGCTACTGTACAGTTCCACTCTTCCAAGAATCATTTTCCAAAGAGACCATTGTTAGATAGCTAATGATTCAAATTTCACCTCCTTCAAATGTGAAAGTTTTCCAAAAAGGAGAGTTGTTCAAGCAGAACATGCCACTACACTACTCTCAAGCTTATGCAGAAGCTGAAAGCCTCACAAGAAATTTGAAAGGAACCTTACAAACCAAAACTCAGAGAAAATTGCATGAAAGACATTCACTACATTTTTTTCTTTGGTGTTCCATATTGTTAGAATCTTCTTTTTAAATCACACCTAGGAATTTCTTCTACTCTTAGGAAAAATTTGTAAGTCCAGAAAATTTGCTACGTTAGCAGAGTTTATTTTAAAAATGTACTAAATGATTATCCAAGATGAATAATGCTACTTTTTGTCCTTACATTGCAGTCACAATGGAGCTAGGCTGCTGAAGGACAGCATAGCTATCTTCACTCAAGCAGTAAAAGAATTAGTAAAGTAGCTAAACTGAAAAGTGCGCGTATCACGATAAAATTTTTATGTGGCTACTGACAGCACTGAAGTAATACAAAACTGTCAAGCAAACTTTAGTATGGGCTTCTGTGGTGCTCACTAAATGCTATGAGACTGTAAAGGACATTTGAGAATTCTTTACTTTAAAAAAAAAAAAAAAAACTAATTAAAATTTAGTTACATGATTTCACCTGCAGTGACTAGTAACCAGCAGCAATATGCTTCATTTTTCTCTTCTGGAAGACATGTACCAGAAAATTATTTCCTTCCCCCATGCATTTGCACTTTTCAGAGTGATGAAAATTTTTCCTCTATATCTCTCTTCCAGGAAGAAATTAAATCCTCTTAGCTATCACTTTGATGCACATACTCCAAAGAGAGTTTTTTAAGAACATAACTTGGGGACAGCTGCTATTTTCTATTGCAGCAGAATAAACTATTCCCAGTTGCAACATGGGAAAATATCAGGAGAAAACAGTGCAAGAGAGACACTCCATAGAAACAGTAAGTGCTGTAGTGAAGTGCATTTTGTCTGGCTGGGACAGAGTCAACCTTCCCAACAGCAGTCCTCACAAAAGCTGCACTTTGTATTTGTAGCTCAACAGTGTTGATAACACGTGGATGTTTTGGCTACGGCTGAACAGTGCTTGCACAGCATCAAGGCTGTCACTCCAACCATTCCTGTCACTCAAAGACTACTACGCTAGCAGTGGACCAGAGCTTGGGAGGCTACACAGCCAGGACAGTTGATTCAAAGTGACCAAAGGCATATTCCATGCCATTCAACTTTGTGGTCAGCAACAAAAGATAAGAGAAATGGAGAAGAGAGCAGGGTGAGGGGGATTTTTTATTAAGGCATCTCTCTTCCAAAGCAACCACTATGTGTATGGAGGCTCTACTTCCCAGCAGGGCTGGACATTGCCTGCTGACTGCAATCAGAGAATTTTTTTGTTGTTGTTGTTTCCTTTGCTTCCATGTGTAGCCTTTGATTTTCTTTAATCATCTGCCTTTATCTCTAGCCACAAGTTTTTAATCTTATTTTCTCCCTGTCCTGCTCAGGAGGGCCATGATAGAGCAGCTTGGTTGGCACCTGGAATCCAGCCAAGTTTAACTCACCATGTCGAGGAAAATTAAGAAAGAGATAAGTGGCCAAGTACAGAGAAGAGTTCAAGAAACAGAAATATTGAATGACAACTATGGTTTGTCCAGTGGACAAACTAGGTAGCTTCTTCATGCAGTAACACTTGAGAAACATCAATGGTAAAGCTGATAAGTGACATCTGTATACTCAGTCATAAATGATGTAATAAATCATAAATTATAAAATAGGTCTAAGCTAGGTAGGTATTTTGCTTGTCATCTTATGCACATTCTGAAGAATTTTATATGATAAATTATGATTTTACAATAAATTGATATTTGATTTTAAAGAAGTTAAATCAAACTTTCACATAAAGGTTCTTGGACTTAAAATACTCTTGGGCTTCAGTGTAATTCTAAACACTGACTATAAGGCTCCATCTGAATAGCACAGGTGAAACATTTGTCCATAATTAACAGATTTCAGTGCCAGTGTTTCCAACCTTACACAGAATTTCACCCTGATTAGTGTAAGTATGATGAAGCATGTACTGTTAATAAATTTATATTTTGTGAATACAGAGTAGAAACACAAGCATATGCTGCAGAAAATGGTAAAGCAGCAAGAAATAAGTGCATGAGACCAGACTAAGCAGTTAATAAAAAAAGGATGGGTCCCTTAATTGTTAGAGCTGTATTTTTACCCTAGACTCAGGCCTAGAGCCTTGCTCCAGAAAAGTTTGGGATAGAGAAACTTTTCATCATTGATTTTTGTTTTTTTCTGAGTTACAGTACAAGTAAGAACATATTATGGACAGAAAGTATCAATTTTAGCTGAGAAGTTAGTGAAAAAAAAAAAAAAAAGCCTGGAAAGAAACAGGACTAGGTAGATCATATTCAGTTTAAATACTTCCATCATCACATGTGAAAATTGTAAAGCAGTCTAACACAACAGAAATTTCAATGATTATATATTTCTAGAATTTACTCAAGAATACCATAAGATGTTTTTAAATGGCATGCATTCACTGGTGTAAGAGTTTTATTACACAAATTAGCTTTTTAATGTTCTTAGGTGACACTATTTTATATTAAAAAAAAAAAAATAAACAAAACCAAAAACACTAAGGAAACCAGCATTCTTATAACAGCATTTAAAAAAGAACCTAGTTTTCAATTCAAAATACAAACCCTAATTTCATTTAAATACAGGGTCTCTGATTCAAAACCAGAAGAGGAATAAAAAAAGCAAACCATGCAATTGATCAGTTATAGAGAATAAATGGCTATATAGATCACTGATGCAACTGTGCCACGGTTTTGTTCATTATTTGTACTTATTTACAGTTACTGCAATGAGGTGGGAGGGCAGGTCTGTATAATGAACTTTGCAAAACTATGTCCATATATATTAATCTGATGGGAGAAAATAACACTGTAAAGTCATTTATGAATCACTTTGATAAGGTGTCCTTTGTAATGTTCATCAGGGCACAGTATCCAAAGAACAGTAGGAGTCAATTGTCCTGAGGTCCCACAGGCCAAATGGTACATATACAATTATAATGGTAATAATCATAAATAAACAAATGTAAATTAATAATCAAATTGGTAACATATGTACTTAGTAAAAGGAATATGTGGAAACAAGACAAATATTTGATGTTTGTATTTTCCTCCATCTCATCTATGTCCATCTTCCTGATGTCATCTGTTGCATTGTAGGTTATTGCCCCCTTATATAGCAGCATATTACTGTTGAACAGATTGCTTCCTTGGTATTTTGACATGAGGAAAGAGCATATTCTGTTCTTCTTATGTAAAAGGGTGTAATTGGAAGAAAAACACATCTAGACATTGACAAAATTCTTCAAACACCTTTCTCTTAAGTGCGGCCAGCACAAGAACACAGACCTCATTATTGCTCCTGAAACCTTCTAAAGCTCTATCATCCTTAGGAGAAAACACTTCATTTTCACCTTTTTTTTTGTTTTTTTCTCCTCTCTTCTTTCTCTTTATCTCTCGTTCACCCCTTTCTAGGCAGTTTATAGAACTACCACACTTTTTTTTTTTTTTTCTTTAGCTATCTCTCTCTTTCTCTGACTGTCACATGCCCATCTCTCAGCTCTGTGAAATAACATAGAAGAATAAATGGTTTAGGACTACGGAAAAAAAAAAAAAAATCCTGAAAGAGTTTGTAGTGTGTCCTATGGTAACCAATTCTGTATTATTCATCTGGAGCAATCTAAACTGAGTGTATTTCGATCCCAAGGACAACAAAGGAACTATAAGATTTCTCCAGGTAGTCTCAATCTAGTGCAGAAGAAATAATGGATTCAGATGGAACAGGATATTGAAAATACCAACAACTTACAATTTTTCTGATTTCCTGATAACCACATTTACTGAGATTAATATTCTCTCCCTTTTCTCAAAGTTGAAAGAAGCAGTTAAAGCTAGTTTCCCACAAAACCGCAAAAGTGCATCAGTTTTAGAAAGAGAGGAGAAAAAAAAAATGAAAAAAAAAATGAAAAAAAAAAACAGTGTGCCTATTATTAAGTAAAAAAAATGCAGCAATTCCCATATATACATATAAAAATTTAGGAAGAAAATTACCATGTAATTGCTCCAAATTCAAACACCCAATCAAAATCAAACACTGAGAGCACCCTGAAACATGTGGATAGGACTCAATTAACGCTGGGTTTAATGTTTGGGGTTTTGTTGTGTTGTATTTTTTTTTTTTTTTTTCAGGTTTACTACAGCTGAAAAGTGGCAAAATTAAACATAAACCTACAGCAAAAGGCCACTTTATAAAGCAGTTGCTCTAGCTCTCAGAACTTGATTTGCTTCATAGAACAACATAGCTAGTCAAAGATAAAGGCATCATCTTGTGAAGTACTAACATTTTTGAAATACAACCTCTATATATTTTTTCATATAATGTTTATTATATTTGGTGATACCAAAATGACATTGTTCACAATTTTTTCATTAAATGATATTCTAATGTTTAGTTTTTGGTTTTTTTTTTTGTTTTTTTTTTTTACATGATCATATTCACCTGAACAGGAATATCAAAATCAGCATAGCCTTACAAGTATCTTACCAGAAGCTCAAGGGATCTAATAGTCTTATCCTCATAACCAATGTAAAAGTATTCCCATAGCCATGTGGAAGCCTCTGCTATGCCAAAACACTAACATATAGTACCATATCAACTGCTCTAATTATGACTTAACAACTACAACAACAACAAATCTAAAAAGGAAATTGAGTTATCTCAGCAGGACTTTTCCCCTCACGAGCTCATATTGGCTATGACCAATGACTACATTGTCTCTCAAGTATTTTTCACTAACTCCCGGAACAACCTGCTCCATAATTTTACCAGGCACTGAACTCAGACAGACAGGCCTATAATTACCACAAACTTCCTTCCTACCGTTACTGAAAATTAGGATGTTATTTGTAAGTTTCCAATTGACTGGCACCTCTCCAGTGCCCCAAGACTGTTGGAAAAAAATGGAGAGAAATCTCATGATACCGGTGTTTGTAAACAGAGGACAACTTGTGGGTAATGGGATGGTCGGGGGCTCTCTGGGCAAAAGCAATCACAAAATGATTGAGTTCTTACTTCACAGAGAAGTAAGGAGGAAGGTCACCAGAACTGCTACCTTAGAATTACAGAGGGCAGACTTTGACCTCTTTAGGAACCTGGTTGACAAAGTCCCTTGGGAGGCAGTCCTGAAGGGCAAAGGAGTCCTGAAAGGCTGGATATTCTTCAAGAAGGAAATCTTAAAGACTCAGGATCAAGCTGGTCCCATATGCAAAAAGATGAGCTGGTGAGGGAGAAGACTGGCCTGACAGAAAAAAAGAGCTTATGTTTGAACTCAGAAAAAATAAGAGAATTTTTGACATTTGAAAAAGAGATAGACAACTCTCAAAAACTTGTGAAGTTATGCAGGGAGAAAATTAGAAGTTAAATTGGCCACTGCTGTAAAAGACAATAGAAAATATTTCTACAAATACATTAGTGAAAAAAAGGAGGGCTAAGGAGAATCTCCATCCCTTACTGTATGCTCAGGGAAACATACCAATGAAGGAAGAGGAAAAAGTTGAGGTAATTAATGCCTTCAACTCAGCCTTCAGTAGTAAGACTAGTTGTTCTCCAGGTACCAAACCCTCTGAGCCAGAATTCAGGGATGAGGTGCAGAATAAAGCCCTCACAATCCAAGGGAAAGTGGTGTGCAACCTGATGCTCCACTTAGACATGCACAGGTCTATGGGGACAGATGGGATCCACACAAGGGTACAGAGAAAGCTGTGGAAGTGCTCACCAAACCACTTTCCATCATTTATCAGCAACCCTGGCTAATCAGGGAGGTCCCAGTGGACTGGAGGTGAGCAAATGTGATGTCCATCTACAAGAAGGGCCAGGAGGATTTGGGGAACTACAGGCCTGTCGTAACTAAGGGTCTGAAGCACTTCTTAGGGAGAAGGCTTTTTGGTGGGCTTGGCAGCGTTTGGTCAACAGTCTGACTCAATGATCTAAAGGTCTTTTCCAGCTGAAATGATTCTGTGATTAACTTCAACCACAGACAGCTTAGGGAAGACTCAGATTTTAATGACAATTTGTAGTCTAATATGCTGAATAAGTTTTGCTTCGCAGAAGATTTGTTTCCTTGATAAAATTGACTGAATATTAAATGAATTTTTACCCTATTCTATTTGCCCCCAACTATGACCTGTGTCCAACTGACATGATGTTAAGTGTATGGAAATAGGGTTAGGATGATGTGTTACTCCTTTCTCTTGTGGCTATAAACTCGGTCCGAGAAATGAACACACAGATAAACTAACAAATAATTGAAATACACAGAAAGGCAGAAAGTGGAATTCCTGTGGTCCTAAGTGATACTGCTAAGTAGGGACAGCAGTGTATTGATAATTGTTACAGCTGTTAAATCATGTCAGAAAAGGTTATTATAGGGAAACTGCTGATGGAGTAAGTTTATTAACAGCAATTGTTCAAATACTTGTTTTATGGATGAACTTGGTTTTATTTATGTCAGTTACTGTAGCTCAAAAAGTTGGGACTAAGTTTATGAATCAACTTGAGATGTCCATTTTTGAGATACTGTCAACATAGGAGAGAAAGTAACAGAAGTAAAATGTCAGCTGAGCTACTCAAAGTTGAGAACATGCTGTTACACTTAATCTGATGTGATGTGATGTGTTATCCATGCTAGATTCATTAGATGAATGCTAACCATTAATGTATATGTCCAGAGGGAATGAAAAAACAATTTAATATCTGTTAGCCACCATGTGAGTTTCATTTCTCTACTGTCTAGGTTGAAATCCTCATACCCAGCAAGTATAAGTGTAAGCAATCAGAAGTATCAGGAAAGTAAATAAGAGATGGAATACATCAGCTCAACATTCACCTAAAACTGCAATCTGGTTAGCAGTAATAAACCCCAAGTTTTGATCATAAAGCAAGAAGTTCCAACAATAGTTTTGCCATTAATTCATGAATAGGCTTTGATTTATCCTTATCCTATTTTACATCTAACACTAGGATTATATATATTTTTATCTTAAAATGAAGAAAAAAGTGTTATGATCTTTGTTAGGAGTAAAAAAATAACCTCACATAAATGCTAAATCCGAGACAGAATCATTGTGTATTTATTGCAGGCTTTAAAGAGTGTCCAATAAATAAGGCAAAGGCCAACACTGGAATGATGAGTTTAAAAATATTAAACAGCCGCTACATTTCCCAGGCACGATTCATCCAATGCAGTGAAGGAGGCAGGGAGCCTAAGGGAAATACTGGGTGACTGGGTAATTAAAGACTCTATGATAATGAATGTGCGCAGAGTCTGAATTCTTTCATGCACAACTTGCACTCTAACATTTCCTAATTTTTGAACAATTGACTTTGCAAAAAGACTACTGTCCAAAAATACACCACCCTACAGTTTAATTCAGTCCCAGCTTAAAGAAAAGGCAAAACTACAACATATTATTTAGACAAACATTTCACCTCCATCATACTGTTTCATTAATAGTTTTTGAAAATTAACGATTGTAGCACAGACTGAGCCATAGACCTCATGTCAAACAGATTCTGGAGAAATCCTAATCTGAGTACAGTGGAAAAGGACCACTGAGACCTGTGCTAATGCCTCTCTCAAACACCATTTAGCCAGGTGCCAAAATAAGATACAAGTGTTGAGAAACAGGTTTCTGATTCATACTTACCTTTCTACATAAACAACTGACTTTTAAAACACTACCAAATAAATGCAATTGTTCTTCAGTAAAATGAAGAGGTCACTTCAAATACCTCAAAGATCTAATTATGGATTCAGAATTTAAAATAATACTTACATTTGAGCTAAATTTTCTAAACAAATTATTTTTTTTTCTTTTTAAAAATCATGAGATACTCGCTTCTCTTTTAGAAACATTAAATTTTAAGAGAATAAGCACACAGCCAACCCCCTTTACATTTAAAAGCAGATGTTTTCTTTATGGCAATTTTTTAATTAAGAAATTGACTTGCTTTCAAAACATTGTTATTCAGTTAGGTTTACGTTAGCATAATGGGTATTAGTCATCTGATACGAACTGCAAAAGAATGACATTCAGGTAAAATCCGTCTTTGGGATTTTATATGCTTTTTTATGGTCCAGACTTTATCTTCTATTTTTATCAAAACTATGGATTAAAGATTATAAAGATCTGAGAGAAAGCTAAGCAATTATCATATGAAGTTCACTTAGATTTCATAGTTAGAATCCTATTATGTGGAAGCCAATTAAGACATTAGTCTTTTTAATGGTTTATGGGCAGAAAGCAGGTATCAAATTTACTGCCAGAATATTTCACTTGAAACTTTAACTCATACTGTTGAGATTTTTTTTACATGAATGTGATATTTATGGTTGTGCTAACGTGGTATACACAATCTCTTCAATTATATATAAAACGTTTTCATGGAGTAACTCTTGAATGCAGACTGATTAAAAATCAAGTAACTTGGTTTTAAATGGTATGCAAAATGCAGTTATTCATTCTATTCATAGTGCCCCAATTTTGCCAAAAAGGTTGGCAGAAAAGACTATTACTACACCTAACTCCTATCAAAGAGCCATCACATTCTTTAATTTCTCCTTGTTTCCATGGGAGCTAAGTAGATTAACTGATCACTTTTTAAGAAGGACATGTGAGGTACTTCAGAAATTATGCAGCGTGTAAATCTTCTTCATCTGCTAGAAGAACTGCATAATCACAGATCATACGTTTTTCAAAGCAAAAACTAAATCAAAATCATGTGCTTCATTTTTAAAAGAGGAAATACTGTATAAAAGAAAAATCTGTTGAAACTATAGTAAGGATCATAAAAATGAAATAAAAAAAAAAAAAATCGCATAATTAGCTCTGCATCATTCCTGCAATTTCAAGGTCAGAATGTTAACATTTACCACAGTCATGGCAAAGAAAATAAAAGGAGAGAACTGCCTCAATGACAAAATAGGGAAATGTATATAAAACAATGAATTCCAACAAACAATATGTTTTCATCTTCCAAACAAAAGTACTCCCCTCCTGACCACCAAAGAGGCTATTAAAATCTAGATCAGTGAAACTCCCTTGCCTTCCTTGGAACTCTTTTAAACCTATTTACAGTTTATAACAGATGCAAACACATGCACAGCAACAGTCTAAACCAAAACAACAAATTTAAAACCAGCCAGAAAACATGAAGGTGCCAAAGAGAAGTACTACACTTTAGTTATGCTTTATAACATTTTATTGTAATTAGTTTTATTTAGTGACAGCTCCCTACAGTTTCTAGTTATAAAAGTTAAACTGGGATTCCTGAGTCTCACTGAATTAAATTCACCAATTCAAGACCCTGAAAGTAAATTGTGCTCACTATGGTCTGAAAGACTAAAAACATGCATATGTTCACTGTCACCTTAAGGCAGCCTACCAATGAACTAATGTCATAGTTACAGGGGCTGGGACCAGTTTATCATTATGTGGGTAGAACCAAAAACTGTGTATTCTATAGTGTCATTGCTCGTGGGCTGTTAACAAATCATTGGTAGCAGCTGCCCAGGACAGACCTCACACCCCAGGCTACAACAGATAAGGGAAGATCTGGGGAGATGTTAACACCTTCCCACCCAGCTGGAGTCCTCCTCCCTGTTAATGGGCCCATCCATGCCTTGCCCCATGACTCAGATAACTCCCTCCAGGAGTTTAATGGCTAATCAAGGACCCACTGAATGATTCATAGAATGATATCATCCCATTGTGAAAGGCTCTGCCCAGGGAGGAGGAGCCAAGCGCTCACATGTGGGGTTTGGGACAGCACAGGGGGACTTCCCCACTGGATTTCTGTACTGGTTTGGGGGGAGGGGGTGCCTGGAATTGTGGGGGGGATAGTCAAAAGGGGT
>NW_008614383.1:2641-3125 GCF_000691845.1 Merops nubicus | reverse complement strand
TCTGTCCCTCTTTTAATTTTACTATTACTGGTAGTGCATTCTTTGCTCGTGGTAGATGAATCTGTCCCTCTTTTAATTTTACTATTACTGGTAGTGCATTCTTTGCTCGTGGTAGATGAAGTTGGAGTGGTCTTCTCAGGGTTGCTTTATTTAGATAAGGTTGGAATGCCCCTCCTGTCTGTAAATAAGTCCTTGCTAGCAAGAGAAAACAAACTTTTCCATCTGTTAGCTGTTTCTTTTCCTCTTGAGTTATATGATACTGTGTTCTATACTCTAAAATTCTTAATATGTGTAATTAACCATTATTTTTATCTATCACTATTCTTACCCTATATCATCAGGACATCAGGGAAGAGATGCAACATCCAAATGGGCTTGTGCCCAAGGGGTGGATTTAACTCTGGGCACTATTGCACATGTGACCCATGACTGTGAAACCTGCACCACAATCAGGCTAAAAAAGGTTAGAACCTTTGTGGTATGT
>NW_008614383.1:1558-2515 GCF_000691845.1 Merops nubicus | reverse complement strand
TACCCCAGGCCACTGCCCAAACGCCATCCTGGGCCTAGAAAAGCAGATCCTGTGGTGACATGGTACTCCAGAAAAAACTGAGTCAAACCATGGGACTCATTTCAAAACCAATCAAAAACTATTGGGCTAAGGAACACGGTATCGAATGGGTGTATCACATCCCCTATCATGCATCAGCCTCTGGGAAAACTGAACGATATAATGGGCTGCTAAAAACTACTCTGAAAGCAATGGGGGGTGGAACCCTTAAAAACTGGGACAAGCATCTAGCACAAGCCACCTGGTTAGTTAACACCAGAGGATCCATCAATTGAGCAGGTCCTGCCCAATCAGACCCTTTACATGCAGTAGAAGGGGATAAAGTCCCTGTGGTGTATGAAAACAATTTGATGGGGAAAACTGTGGGTAATCCCTGCCTTGGACAAAGGCAAACCCATCCAGGGGGTTGCTTTCGCTCCAGGACCTGGACATACTTGGTGGGTGATGATGAGAGATGGTGAAGTACAATGTGTACTGCAGGCAAATCTAACTCTGGGTGAAAATACTTCATTTTAAAGCTGTATGTTAATTGCAGAATAATAACAGTGTCCCAGTTAGAAGGCAGAATTGTGTCCCACCTCCCTTATCCCTTAGTTGTCCCAGGCAGAGAGGTAAATAAAGGAAGGCAGGGGTAATGAAAGCTTTGCACCAATTGAAAAGTTAACAAAATGCTGTGCTGAGGCTCCCCAGTGCTGGATCTCGCTGGACTGAGGTGGATGCACAATCCTTGGATGTGGATGGAGGCAGGGAATGAGTCTGTATGGTCAGGCCATTACAAACCATTACATAATCCACCCCTCTCTATTTCCACTTCCCATCTCCTGTCATAGTCCTTTTTACCAGATGAAAGTTCCTTCACGTCGAGAATTACAGTCCCTTGTCTTGGTTGTCTCCCCGGGCGTGTTGTTCTGCAGGTCT
>NW_008614383.1:792-1073 GCF_000691845.1 Merops nubicus | reverse complement strand
GAATTAATTGGCGCCCAGCGTGGGGCACGGGAATTTTAATTGTGGTGTGTGAAAAATATATCAAAAAGTAAGAAAAGATGTTGTTTGTAAAGTTCCTGATTTTGCAAGTACTGGAGATGGTAACGTTTAAAGTGACCGAGAATGTCATGACCTACCATTTGATTTGAATGCTAGCAAATCTGATGCTTGATTGGATTAAGGGCTTGCTGTATGTGTATCTGAGGGATAATATCACTTTTAGAAATGTTCCTGGTACAGAGAATTTTTCATATTCAAAACCT
>NW_008614383.1:0-248 GCF_000691845.1 Merops nubicus | reverse complement strand
AAGCCATTTCCCAAACCTAGGCCATTAAAGTCGGCCACAGCCTCAGGACAAAACCTTTCAGCTGCTAATGACCCTGTTTCTCTTGCCCCTGTAACAACAAGATGTAAGAATCTCCAGAAGTCTGATAAACAAAGTCCAGCTGAGGATCCTGGTGAGGGAGGCTCGGCTGGATCAAATCCTACAAGCAATCCAACAGCATGAACTCGGACCATAAAAAGGAAGTAGTAACTATATCCTCCATACCCCCT
>NW_008614382.1:0-16125 GCF_000691845.1 Merops nubicus | reverse complement strand
CACCACCCCCCCCAGACCAGTACAATGCTCTTCGGTGACAAACTTCCTTCAGCAAATTCATAAAAGGAGGGCTTAGTCAATAGCATCCTGCATTTGAAAGCTTCACTGTTCCTTTTACTGTCGTTTCTCTATGTGTGTTATAGGGTAACAGCAGAGGCAGCTAATGGAGAAGCAGCTGTAACAGCATTTTGCATGCTTCTCCCTCAGGAAATACCTCCTGGGAGCTACTTTTTCTAGAAACCTCTTCTGATGTCTTGCTGCTGCCAGTGAACTGCTAGGAATGGGATATAAAAACTAACTTTATTTAGCACAATCGTGGTCAAACACTGGCACAAGAACCTATAAAGGTTCTGAGACTTCCATTCTTGAGATGGCCAAGACAAAACTGGACATGACCATAAGTTAATGTGATCCTATCAATTCTACTTTGAGTGAGGGGCTAACTCCTTGACCTCCAGACGTCCCTTCCAATCTAAAATATTCTATGATTCTAAGATCTTCCCAAATGATTACTGATAACAACACTTAAAATACGTTAAGAAAACATCACTGTTTCATTTGGCACCTAAGCTTTTTACAAGACCTTAAAACAAAAAAAGACAAAATCCCACCTTACTATCTTTTCAAACTATGTTAAATCTAAGAATTGAATTTGATTTCATTTTTATGTAGTATCTTTAGAGAATTAAAATAAAAAAATATTGCAATGGCTAGGAGAACAATAGTTTGGCTAGTTTTGCTATTGAGTATTAACAATGTCTTTATCTGACCATGTCTCCCTTTGTATATTACTATACACAAGGCAGTTGTGCATCTGATGTTACCGAGCTCAGCAAGACACAAAACTGATGCTGCCAGGGATTACATGAGTTAAAATGGGTGAATTTTGTTGTTCTTTTTATTTCTGTTGTTAGAGGGAGATGTATTAAAGACTATAGAAATACATGTGAGTTTTTAATACTGTATTTTATTGCTGTTTCATACAGTAAAGAAGAGTCTGATAAATAAACAGATTTTATAGAAATAGAAAGGTAATAAGCAGTCTTTCCTTATTCCCATTTTTGTGTGCTGTACATGCAGAACTGAGAGACTCCATGGCAGCCTAATGCATTACTCACTGAAGAACCTTTCCAACAAATAAATTCAATAATGAAGTAGTTGGAAGCCCCATATATTCACATTCGTAAATGGGAAATGTATCAGCAATGGCATGTTGTTATTGATTTTGTAATAAGCTGCACTAATTAACTAACTAATAGGCCAGCTGGAAGTCAAAAGAGATTTTTTTCATTGGTACACAGGTTGAGAGAAGCAAGATTACCAGTGGAATCATTCGATTTTATTTTATTTTATTTTTTTTTTTATGTCAAAGGCATATGCTGGGAAAATAAACCAGTCTTAAACAATTGTGTAGTATGATTTTCTGCAAAGGCAGTGAATAAGCTGAGCCTCTACAAAGAATCTTTCCTCTGCAGAAGGGTATGTGTTTCTACCTGACTTGTTTAAATTAATTTTCTTTAGTGGGGATGCCATCCATTATTTTGACATGTTTTATGATGAGTAAAAATCCTTGATTGCAGCTGCATACCAAAAGAAGGAATTTTGCCACTTTTCTCAAAAAAAAAAAAAAGTCTTTGAAAGTGTTCTAGGCCAATCAAATGTTATTACTAAACGTTATTAGTATTGAGAATACTCCAAAATGAACTTTTTTTGAGATTCCAATTCATGAGGGACCAAAAAAAAAAAAAAAAACCCAAAAAAACCCCAAACCTCTTTAGCCACTTTTATACAGCTTTTCTTTTATGCGTATATTAAAGAAGTGCTCAAAGGCAGAGTGTCCCCACAAAGAAACACATTTGCACATTTCTCACAGAAAGAACTTCACAAGTAAGATTAATTTGATTTATTTCAGTTTGGCTACTTTCTTGTGGGTAGAAAAAGAGGATACAACAGTTGCTGGTGGTTTACTTGGTTTTCTTTACTGAAATTTGGAATATATTGGTGGAAATCATGAAAGGCAGTAAGTTGTTTCACATCTTTTTCTGTTTTACGCAATACTCTAGAACTCTGAACCCTAGATACTGAACCTCTATTACCTTGCATATGTATAGGTGGCATTTAGAAAAGTAACAGAAAATTATGGAGTTGTTTTTTACTGTGAGATGTATTTGTGCATCATTCTGGACACCTCAGCAAAATTAAATGTTTACTACTATTGAGGTTAATAAATTTTGAGGTCAGATATCAGAGCCACCATGATAATTTTGCTCTGATTTCCTTTTCTGACAGAAACTATGGAACTTCTGTGAATTATTTCTGACTGGAAGATGCACAGTGATGAGTAGCTTCTGTTTCTAGAAAAATGTTCTTGAGTCTTTAGCTTCTTATTTTCAATGATTACTATGCTCAGTGAGCTATCCCAATGGCTAACTGTACTCCCTGTTAAAACAAACAAACAAACAACAGATAAGCAAAAAGATTTGTATTAAATTGTAATCCAGAACTTGTGCACATGCCATTGCATCTGAATTTGAAAAATAGAAGAGATGTATTTAACAATTTAGTTTCTTTGTCTTTTATATCCAAGTTGTATGCTTCTCTTTAATGAACTAAATCAAATGGACTTTGTACTTTCTCTGTAACTCAAAGTTTCTTATTCTTTAATTGTTCTTGGGGTTTGTTCTGAGCTTTTTATTTAAAATTTGTTGATATTCTGTGAAGATCCGTGATGATCATACCTGGACCTAATGCTCTAATAATGATCATATCACTGGCACAGCATATGCAGAGGTAGTGTAACCTTCCTTTTACTACAATGGCCTACATGAGGATAGGAATAAATAATCCCAGAACACAGTTTGTGGCACAGCCCTGCAAGTTCATTGTATGATGTGATGTCTTCACGCAGGCTAGACAAAGTTGAAGTGGAGACTGGTGCCTAAAAAACTCAGTCCCCGATATTCAGAAAATTCACTTATATTCAGGAAACTGTTTTAGTGGGCATGGAGAAGTTCCCTGCCTCCAAGAAACTGCAATGAAACTTTCTAAATGTTTTAAGCCTTTCTGAATCTCCCAAGAAACAACGAGAGCAACAATTATAGGCTGGCTGCAAATCCTAAGGAAACCATGGGCATTCTAGTAACACAGTGCAGAGATCCTCCAAGATAGCTGGAGGCATGTGCTTCATGCCAGCTGTATTTTTTTGTCTCCATGTAAATCAACACAATGCTCTGTGGAGGGGGTGCTTGATCTGCTGCCAGTATTATGCACTGAAATGATACTGAACTTCCAGAGTAAAGGCATTCACCCTCAGCCACAGTCTGCCAGTGCTCTCACAGCACTGTTTTTAATTGATTTGTGCAGTCAGTGCCAGCTTGGGTAACTCTGAATTTTGAGGAGCGTTTTTAATTATTTAAATGTTATAGTCACATACTATGACACAACACGTAATCAAAATGATAATGAACTGAGTAAGAGAGTATCCAACAGTCTTCAAGCCTGATAGTTGATTCTCTCAAAAAGCATAATTTCTGGACCTTAAGAGTTTCCTACAATACCTATTATTGCACATCAACATCAAACTAAAACTTGCATGAGTCCAAGAAGAATTCAGTATTTTGGCCATGATTCATAAATTGATACACTGAGGTTACACCTACACTAATGAATTTGATCTGTTCAGAAAATGTTTCTGACCATGTTTAAATTTTACCATATTGACACAGCCTCCGAGAGTAAGGGTGTCTATTGCTGTGTGCAATTGGGATTACTCATCCCACGGCAACGATCAAACCTCCAACTGATGGTGATGATTTCTCTGTAATACTTCTGACACTTTGAGCTTGTATTCTTAATTTCTACATCTACAATTTTCACTTTGCTTTCATTTGCCTATACCCCAGCTGCAGCAAAATCTGGTTACACTTTTCTGCTGCATGGCAGAGCAGTGTGAAATGTATGCCAGGAAATAAATGTCAAGTGAAGAAAAGCGTTTAATTATTTTACAAGATTACAGTAGATGACTCTGCATCATATTGCTTACTTTTATTCCTACTGTTATTATAAACTCATCTGTTGGCTTTCTGCTTTGGGCATGAGAAGGTAATGAGATGCAAGAGCTGGCCACTGCCTACAAAGATCTCCCATGTTGAAGTCCTGCCAATATACACTGAAAGTGATCTAATTGATAACGAAGCAACAGGGAAAATACACTTTCTCTGGTAGTGGTTGATTGCATTCATCCTTTTTTCCTTTGCTCTACATAGTTCCCAGTCTAACGTTGCCTTCCTTCTTCCACAGGAGGTATCAGTACCTCCTAAGGGATACTATCCTGATGACATTATCCTGGACAGGTCAATCTGGACTTGGAGTTGCTTAGCAGTATATCTCACTTCTGGCATAGTAGTTAGTTGGTTATTTATATGAGACTCTGCTTGTATTAATGTATGGAATCCATACTTTCAGGTTTGTTTACTGGAAAGCAGAGGAGTTCAACAATGAAGAGTTTAAATCTTAAACTTTATTGCCCATCCGCATATTCCCTTGGCAGTAATGCTTTTTCCAGGCTCAGTTTAGACTTGTTTCAGGCAAGGAAGAGACTTAATTCGTCCAGTAAGTTGGAAGCACTGACATTTGTGAGTGAAAAAGAGGTAAATCATAGGTGAGCCAAGTGTGTCAGCTCTCAGGTCAATGCAGTTTAATAGCAGATTCAGAGTAAAGATTCTTTTACAGGGACCTTTACAGAAGTAGACAAGGAGTGTTTCCTATGTGTTACAGCACAGGAAAAATGAAGATTATTATTATTATTCCTACTTCCATGTAATTGTGTACATTTATTCCTTGACACCTAACCTGAAGTAGAAACTGAGAGAGTGAAATGGGAGAAAAACATAGCATAAGGTGGTGTGTTCATTTTTTATTTTTTAATTAAAAAAAAAGACAAAAACCATAAAAAGTTTTAACCTATTTGATTTTCTTTGTTTTCCTGTATTTTTCCTGTGAGAAAGATAACATACCTGTATTAATAGCGTAAGACATGGATGTATGTGGATGGCTCCCAGGGTGAATTCAGTAAATTCATGAATGCATTTTGGTCACATTCTCAGGCCGTATCAAACTGGAGCAAATTTGTTTTACATCAGGAATAAACACACAGTCAATGTACAGTATATTAATATTTTCTGCAGTTTCTAGCAGCTGCCTTTTCTTGAAGACATTTAGATTTGAACAAAAATTCCTGTCTAAGCCAGTAAAAGATTTCCATTAAAATTAAATTATATCGATCAAGCTTCTTGTCAGAACTCACAAAGACTTCTGATTAAAATTGAGATAGATCCCTTTTATCTTGTTTCAACCACTTGTAATAATCTAGATTTTTGATGAGATAGAGAAGACAGTGGTATCATACATTACACAGTTTTCAAGAGCATGAGAATAACTTTATCCTATAGTTGATGTGTGCTATGTTTCACTATTTTATTTGTGTACCTGTGCATGAAGCCCACAAACCTTGGTCTCTACTAGCTTCTGCACAACTATTCAAAATACTCAAGAGTGGCAATTTTATGCCTGAGGAAGACAGCTCTTAAACCTTCTTCTGAAGTAGAAAACACTTTATATTATAAACTCATATACATGCATACATACTTTTAAATTTTCTAGGTGGGTTAAATGAGACTGTTAGTAATTTCAATTGTTCTGTTACAGACAATTTAACATTTTTAGCATTCGGTTCATATTCTGGACTACTGTAAACCTGGTCCAATAAACAGTGCAGATTGTTTTTTTATGACTTGTTTGTTGCATGTTTTGTTGATCATAATACTTGGTCTCTAAGTATGACAGTAAAGTATGTTAAGAAAAAAATCAAGGAGAAATGAAAAAAAAAAAACTGAAAAGGCACAAATTCTCTTCGCCTATGTAGTTTGAGTCTACAAAAGTAGATTTGTATGATGGTAAGACTGGCTGGAAGCAATAATAGTGAGTGTGTAGGAAACAAGTTTGAATTCTTGAAGGTAAGAAGGGACTGCTAAGTCATCCTGTGTGTATCAAGAGATGTACTGAATGAAATCGTTATTAATACCTTAAGTCTATCAGCTACTTTCTATTCAGAAGAAGTGTTGAAACAGAAGTCATGAGTGTGATAACATGTTGGATTTCCCCTTCCTAAGGCTTGTTCAGAGCACAGGATAAGCAGCAGACATTCAGCTTCTATATTTTATTTTTTTCTCATTATGCAACCTAAACTAAATTATGGAATGATATTTGAACCCTGATCTCAAGACAGGATTTCTTATTTATTTATGTGTTTTTATATGATGTAAGTGTATGATATCAGCTCTGCTTTATCAACATTATTTAAAGCACATGAAACAGTTATTTTGGCTGCTAACCCAGGGTGCACAGCATGATATTTGTAGTTCAGAAAATTTCAGAATCTTGCATAGTACTTATTTGGATAGACTGTTTTATAAAATCAAAGCACTGACGTCGTTTTCACAAGCAAGTGCCTGGTAGTTTTGCAGTTTATATTGTTAGGTCTCAAATTTCCACTCCCAAAATAATTGGAACAGATTAAATAGGGTTTCAAAAAGATTCAGTTGAAACAATTTGTCCAGATTCTTGCAGGAATTTCTTGTCAGAGACAGGGATAAAAATGTAATATGCTAGAAGAGTGTAAAAACTCTTAAACCATAATATTGTTCTTTCTTTCTCTGCAGTAACTAATCTGATTTGCCATAATCCTTCCAGCTCCTGAAAAAAATGAAACCAGGATCATTCTCTTCAAGCAGTGACTTGCTATTTTTGAATGAATGAAATATACATAATTATGTAATTAACTGTATTGTAATTTAGAAAGAAAGAGGGAAGAAGTTAATTTATTTAAATGTGCAGCTTTAATGACAGAATTTCTAACTTTTTGTTGTTTGGCTTTCTGGTATTCACCTTCCATCTGTTTTCACACAGTCATCTGAAAAGCTTCTGGAGCTGCAGGTGGAATGTGTCTTGATACTGCTCATACTATCCTGTAAGTAGAGGTGGGTTTTTTTTTTGACAGAACTTCCTAGTTCTCCTTGGTCAGGCCAATATTGTTTCCATGTATAACAGGTATTGCATGAGCAGGCTGGAGTGCTGCCCTTTTACCATTGCTCAGAATAGATTTTCTTTTTATGTGTTGGCACAGGGCTGTGTGGTCTCCCTGTCCTGCAAGGCTGTGAAATATTGTCAGGCATTTCTTTGTACTTCATGTGTTTTGATAGCAGATTGCTTCTTTATGAACTCTTTATTGTAGGTTTTATTGATCCTAATATTTGATCTTCTTGCTGTCAGCTGGAAAA
Organism: Merops nubicus; assembly: GCF_000691845.1. Classification (NCBI taxonomy): domain Eukaryota; kingdom Metazoa; phylum Chordata; class Aves; order Coraciiformes; family Meropidae; genus Merops; species Merops nubicus. The sequence goes on along the minus strand of NW_008614382.1, from coordinate 8,788 downwards.
CATTACAGAAAGGAGTGAAAATAGCATTTTAAGCAAAGCAGTCCAACTTAACAGACTTACAGTAAATTCCTTCTTTTTTCAGGAAGGAATTCAACTTTGAAATAATTTTCTCAAAAGTTCCTTTTTTTTGCTTTTTTTTTTCCCCAAAAAGGCATGGAAAACTCATGGCTTGAGCCCCAGATATTATCTTTCCATGGGCAAACTTTCATGATTGCACTGGAATTTTACTTGGTTTGGTATACAATATTTTATGATTCTGTTGACTAGCCAACAGATATACCATCCTCTTAGACATACTTTCAGAGGTATTTAACACTACAGAAGTGTTGACTACATTTTTTTTTTTAGATTGATGTTATCACTGTATTTTAATTTCTTCATTTTTTTAAGCTCAAAAACCCTTGCAGTGCCCCTGAGTAATTATAGCAAACCTCTGAAGGGTAAAGGGAAAACCTATTTCCCATAGAACAAGAGACTATTTTGAATCATCTAGAAGACTGGATCTTGCAGTCTTTTGGTTAAACTGGTTGTGATTCCAGCAGTTATATTGTCTTAAAAGAGCTCTTGATATCCATTTTCTTCTTGTTTATTTGCTACAGCTTTTACTTCAGATTCTGTCTTTTTCTGGTAATAAGGATACTAAGACATGTTGAATAGGTTGAACTTGTTTGCATGATACCCAGTACTCACAGCATCTGCATATTTTACTTATATGACTCTGGCAACAACATCACCATGTATGGTATTAATAATTCAGCATATATATTCTTTTAACAGACGGTGAAATGAAACACAGTCCTTGCCTCCAGCTGCAGAAAATCCAGGTCAATTTAGTTAATTTCCTTACCTACTATCCCTCTTTCCATATGCAAAGTTTATACTTGCTCCCATTCAATACTAGATAAGAAGAACAACAGTGTAAACTGTGAAAGTCTTTAGTCATTATTGTTTCAATACATCAAATAAAGATTTGCGGACTCCGCTGAGTTGGTGATAGAATGACAAATGGGTTGCTAATGCTTTTAATAAAATATAACTTGTATTTGTTTTTGAAAGTTCAGCCAGTTTTGGTCTTTCTTTCTGCCTTTCTGACAATGTCAGCTCTGATATACTTCTACAATCTTATGTCAATTTTCATTTTGTTATTCAGCTTTGCCTTAATTTATAATTTAAAAAAAATCATTGATTCACTGACTTATTGACATGTTCACCAAATAGTTCAAATGAAGTCATTACCCTACTGATCTTGCATTTTATATTTGCTTTGCTTCCACTTCATCAGTCTGGATGCTTCAGAGTTTTGCTTTTAGGAGATGTGAAAAGATTTGGAAGTGCAATTTGTAAGCATACTGTGATTCTTTATGCTTCTTTATGATTTCTCATTTAAGCATTTAAGATTTTCTGCCCTCCATGATAGCCGTACTTGAAGAGATGGTTGATTTTGTACAACACATTTAGTATCAAAGCCCTCCTAGGGATGAGTAGCACTCAACCCTTGCACAGACATTCAACTCCTCCATAGCAATGTTTCCCTTTCATAATTGCAAGTTTTGCCAAGATGTTTTTATTATTAGTAGTCTTCTAGAAGGATAACAAGGTAAATAATTCTATCTGCTCCTTTAACAAAGTAATTTTTTTTTTTTTTCCTAAGAGAAAACAAAATTTTCTCCTTTAGTGTTCCTTCATGTTTTTCCTTCAGAAATGACCACAAGTCTGAGATCCCCTGCTTTGTCTGTCGGTCTTGGAAGACCATCACTTTTTTTCTTCATATAAAACTGCAGAATAACTTACAGGTTCTGACCAAACCCCTTCAGAGCACAATGATTCACTAGTTACTGTGCAAATATAGGCCAAACTTATCTGATACATGGATTTAGCTCTGTTTTCAGTGGCTAAAATAATGAACAAAAGGTACATAATTATTGTGAAAGCAGTTCTTAAAAATTAGTCTAATTCATTATAAAAACCAGAATAGTTTTTAAAATTAATAGATCTAATTGAGATCTTTGCTTGATCACTATTGTTTTTAAAATGTGAGTACTGTGCTTTTCTTCTGTCTTCTAGAAGTTACCACAACTTCAGTTGCTATAGCACCATCTATGAGAGAAATAAATGCAAATAGGAAAGCACAAAAACCTCTCTGTCTGCATAAATGCCAGATACTTTATGAACTTGCATTACTACTTGTTGTTCATTTCATGGGGAAAAAAAAAAAAGCATTTGACAAAACCCTCCACCTCTACCAGACTTGTGCCAGTGACTGGAATAAGGTGTAGGCTATTATATTGTATCTGAAAATGTAGCACAAATACAAGCAGGACAGCTCGATGTAACATTTTGAAGAGCATACTGCATCTCATTCTGCCTGTCTGGTTGTTCCAGCAGGATTTTTAATACAGGAAATTCCCAAGAAACTTATATAGGATTTTTACCGCAATATTAATTCACTCTGGGAAACTCTGACGACACGCTATAAATTATAATGAGATAATAAGTTTAATGTTTTTCCTTGTTATAGTAAAGCCATAAACAACAAATAATTTCTTCTGTTGCGTTAAACACGTCAGCAGTATTTTGATATCATTTGCTATAAAAAATTTTCACCTTAAAAACTATGGTAAAGCATGGCATTAACAGGTGATTTATTGAACACACATGTGGGAGAAAATATGTGGGTTTTTTATACTTTCTGTTCTCTTAGGCCACTTTTAGAGCTGTGTAGTATAAAAATTATATTTTATATTTTAGCTGTGTGGACTAAGATAGTTATTTTTGATTTATAGTGTTGTAAGTCAAAGGACAATCAGTGTTGCTGTATTTTATTTTTTAAAAAACATTTAAGACTGTTCCTATATCAGCATGGTAAATTCATAAGTGATTTGTGCATTGGTATACGCAATGAGAGGAAAAGGATTTGACATTTTCAGTGGGGATTTGTAGTCTGGGGCAGAACATGGTCAGTAAACAAGTCTAAGTCACAATGTCATCCAAAGCCTGGATGAGGCCACATGAGATGATGTGCAAAATTAATGTAGGGCTAGTTTATAACTGCAGATGAAATATGGTGGGGAAGTGGTGACTCAAATTTGTCTGTAATTAGGGAAAAGATCCCTCCAGGTGTTCATACCATTTGAAAGTGCCTGACAGGAAGGTACAGAAAAAGTCATCACTGTACCAGTTGTCTATGTGTGAGCAACAACACCAGCATGTGAGAGCATACGAAACTCTCCAGAGATAAAATTTTTCCCTTGATCTCCTACTTCTTTTGAGTGCAAGGTGAAGCGATGCCATCCGTACAATTTCATGGCTTTTTTGTGCAGACAACCTGAAGTGCTGGAAGAGGATAAATGTTTATCTTGGTGCCCCAGCTCTTGAAAGATAACTAGATTGTCTGTATTAAAAGCAAGAAATGTGGTTTCCTTTCAGCTTTTGCAAGGAATCTATCTTACGAGTTACCGCATTTTGGCATACTTTTCTGCCTTTAACAATGCATTATCAGGCAATATCTCATTTCCTACATGGTGCTTTCAGAGCACTGGAGCAGTGGAGGAAGTCCATATTGCTTATTATCTGCATGAATTATACCTTTAGCCATACCTGGAAAACTAGATGCTTCTTTAATTAAAGTTCTTGCCAGGCTCAGGGTCAAGATATGCTTTGTACGATTAGTAGATTCATCCTAGATGAATATCCTTCTTCCCATGCAACTGACTGCACTGGGATGGGTTGCTTTCAGTCTGTTCCTTGTTTGCTGTAAGTAATTAACTGTTCACTGGTCCAAAAAGAGTAGCTTTACTTACCTGAAATATGCCAGAGTCAACTGAGTCCGTACTCCTAACTGCTTCAGTATAGACACTTGAATCTGAGCTGTTGGCTGTTCTTGCTGTTTTGAAGTAATGTAATTAGAGGGCTTGGTCTAAGCAGAGAGTTTTCCACAGAATATTTTCCTATTGTTTCCTTTCAATTTTGCAAGACATTCTAATCAACAAAATTCCACGTAAGTACTGCGATGCCACCTTTGCAAATGTCAGTAGTCAACAGCAGCTTCTTGGTCTGGTCTCTGAGGTCACAGATCTGCTGACAAAAGCATTCGGTTACGTAAAATGCTGTGAGGAAAGAAAATAATGGGGGTGTGTTCACATCACCAATGTAGTACTCTATTAGGCTGCTCTCTCTAAACTTCATACAACACTGGGATTTGTTCTTCACTTCTCCAGTTTATTAGGATAGGAGATTAATTTTGTTTCTATGAATTGTAGAGAGTGACAGTGTTCTTTTCTCCAGGGACTGCAGTCTAGATCTAAGGAGACTAATATCTTAACATCAGCCTCAGATACGCTCTTAAGGTTAGTGTATAAGAATAATCATGTCAATGTATAATTTTCTCTCTTTCTGTTTCAATGCCTGCAAAATGGAAAGCTTTGAAGGGAGAATCAACATATTCCTCAAATATGGAAGGTAAGGACTTGGAGGATTACACTAAGAAATTTTTAGCCTTGTTTGAATACTTTTGGTAATCTGAGTTATTTTCTTGTCCTTTTGTGAGGTGATGAAATCTAAAGCCCTTTTTTTTTTTCTTTGTTCTGTATCATTCACCTTGAGTGTCTACTTAGATAATATACAATTTATATAACTGAATGAAATCCTGTGGTTGATTTTAGGAATCTCATTACACTTGGGAAATAATATTGCATTTGCTTACTCTGACATACTGTATAGACAGCAAGATTAAATCCTAACAGGTATTTCTTAAGGTGGGAAAGTTTTGAAAACCTATTGAGTCCACAGGTTATCTGACGACTTTGTATTTCTCAAACCCATGTAATAATTTGTTTTTCAGCTTATAGTATAGTCAATGGAAACAAGTTTTTCAAATCCTTAGGGCTGTAACTACCGATCAGTGGTGTTAGAATGTGGTTTTTGCTTGTTTGTTTGTTTGTTTGTTTTTAATTTTTCTTTGGACTGCAGGTGGTTTGGGTATATCTGTAGCATTTTCTGTTGAAGAATTATGTATCTAAACTAACTGACAATTTAGAAATTTTTATTTTATTATCATTCAGTTATGAAAAGTATACACAATTTGCTCAAAATATAAGCAGCGCCATAGTTAAAATATTAATAATAAATTGTTCAATAGAAATTATCTTATATTTCATGTCAGAAGATTTGTTATTATAAATGACAAGTTACAAATTAAATGGTATTGTAAGTATAAAGTAATGGAAAGTTTTCACTGAAATCCAACACCAGTGCCACAAGCAATTAACAAGCACTCTTCTTATTATTCCTGTAATCACATTCCTGTATCTTGTTTATTTATCCAGAATTTTTCCTCGTGAAACTTCCTAGGAAGGTATTTCCAAGAAGAAGTGGTTTTGGGTTTTTTTTTGTGTGTGTGTGCTTGTGTATGTGTGTTTGGGGGGAATAAGGAAGAGAGGATAGAGGAGAAGAGACAAGAGTGAGAATAGATGAGTACCTCAGCCTGGCTAGGGAATGCTAAAGAATCTCATATCCATTTTTGCACTGCAAGTATTGCACCAGACATTGTAAATAACTGCTCTATCTGCAAATAACTTAGTGGATGGCTCCTTGAAATGCACTGTCCTTTGCAACTCTGCCTTGTTTGTAAGCTCCTATCATTTGTCATGGGAGCAGCTGCCGTGACAGGGATGTAGGTTGAGACAATCTGTGAGCCAAATACTGCTACTATACACGTTTCTCGAATTTAGCTTAGGTTGCTCCTATCCAATCAGCAGAGAAACCATCCTAGATGGAAAATAGTGTTTCAAGGAAGAATTTGCAGGAAAAAAGTCAGCAAAATACTTACAAAACAGAGTGAAATGGATTCAACAAGAACAAGGAGGAAATCAAGCCCGTATAGAAATATGGTCTGAAAGAAATGGATTTGCAGAAGAATTGCTATCTGCAGTGCATAGGCTATAGTCAAATACTCATCCTGATGTACTGAATGGTAAATTTCAGCCATTTTGTGCTGCAAAAAGGTAATTTTTAAGATTGCCCCTCAATCTATTATGTTCTAGAACTTTTCTATATAAGTAACCATATATAAGACTCACCTTTGACAAGACTAATTTTCTAGATTATGTATGGGGCTATTCTTCTGTTACGGTTATGTGGACTATAAAATCATATAACAGTTTGTGTTGGAAAGGACCTTAAAGATTATCTAGTTCGAAAACCCTGAGTGGCACTCCCACTAGACCAGGTTGCACAAGGTCACATCCAACCTGGTCTAGAACATTTCTAGTGATGGAGCACCCACAACTTCCATGGGCAAATTGTTCCATTATCTCACCATCCTCATAGTGAAAAATTTATTCCTCACATCTAAGCTAAATCTACCAGTTTGAAGCTGTTAACCCTCATCTTATCAGTACAAGCCCTTGCAAAAAGTCCCTCCCCAGCTTTCCTGATACTATATACTTTCCTGATACTTCCGATACTAGAAGGCCACAATAAGGTGTCCCTGGAGCCTTCTCTTCTCCAGGCTGAACAACTCCAAGTCTCTCAGCCTGTCCTTGAAGGAAAAGTGTTCCAACCCTCTGATCATTTCATGGCACTCCGGATCCTTTCCAATAGGTCCATGTCCTCCTTGTGTTGCTGGCTACAGAGCTGGATGCAGTACACCAGGTGGGTCTCATGAGAGTCCAGTATCACCTCCCTTGGCGTGCTGGCCATGCTTCATTTGATGCAGGCTCCATTTGATACAGTTGACTCATGTTGGGCTTTTCATCAACCAGCACATCCGGGCTTTTCTCCTGAGGACTTCTAATCCATACTCCACCCAACTTGTATTTGTGCCCTGACTGAGGTGCAGGACCTTGCACTAGGCATTGTTGAACTTCATGAAGTTGGCATGGGCCCACCTCTCACCTAGAAGAGTCTATGACATTTTATGTCGTCTAAGAATCATACCCTACCTGACAGTATGTTTTCCCAGACAAATGTTTTGGGTGTCAATTTTTTGCTAGCTGATTCAGAAGTTAATACATCTACATTCAAGTTCTTTTACTCAAATAAAAAACATGAGAATATTAACTTTACTTCTTTCCTTTAGTTAGTGCAAAATACTGGCTATGTATCTTATTTCTTTTTGTAAATTATTTTAGTCAACACTAACAATGTACAGTGGAAGGACATCTGAATTAAAAATAAGCCACAGCTTTTAACTTGCAGAGCTTCACTGAATCCAATATGGTGAAATCTGTGTTTTCTCTCTCTGTTTTCTGGAGGTGTGTTTTTGAAGTTCACCATAAATTAGTTGTTCTAAGACGAATGAGAGTGATATGAAGGCAGTGTCATAGGGGATGAAAAATGAGAGGGGCCAGGTTCTTTCTCTAATTAACCCCAGAAGACATGGTCAGATGTCTACAGTGATATAACTGCAAACAGTATTTTGACTGGAGTCCTGTTTTCACATAAATTCTTTAAAGCCACATGATCTCTCTTATAAGCTGGTGGCAGCAACTAAGGCCTGCTGCTTTCATTAGAAAATTTCATTAGCTGAAAGTTGTATTTTGTGGAAAAAGTAGAATGTGGGTGAAAGAATGAAAGAGATAAATCTAGCATATGGGGGTTTTTTTGTTATCTAATGGCTAGAAGTAGTGTCCAACAACTGGCAGTCACTACTGGAGAAAGGAAGTAAATCAAGGAAGATGGTAGAAATTACTACATTTACAGTTATTTATAACCTTAGAAAATGGAAAACCTGAGAACTTGGCCAGAAACTTTGATGTATAGCATAAGTTTTTAGTGTGATATGCCTCACCTCTGAGATAAATGCTTAGCAGCTGATATTCTAGTATAAAATACTGCTGGTAGAAAATATATTTGCAACTTTTTTTGTGCCTGGGCTCCTAGTAAACTCTTGTCGTATCAAAATTTTGTGTTGTTTATGTTCATAGATTCATATTTCATTGCTATATCATTGGATTTTTGTACTTACTGCAATAAAACTGGGTATTAAACTGAAATTTTTGATACTTGCTCTACTAGCTATCACATACTTAACTACAATTTGAAAGTTATATGTTTTCTATTATTTATTATTAAATATAAAACTTGTACCTTTATAAACAGTTTCATTATTTTTGCTTTCAAAAACAGATTCAAGAATATCGTTTTAGATACATAGGGCTATTAGTTTTAAAACACAGTAGTTCATTAGCATTGCAAGCTTCTTAAAAAATTTCTGTGCTTCTATGTCACCTACAAACTGAATGTTGTCTGTTGTGGAGTGCTCTGTGGGAAAGGAAATTTAACCTTCAACTCTTTCTTGCAGATTCTTTCAGTTTTCTGATTGTACTTCCTTTCTGCAGGTGAGAATTTATATCCATCATAAACCAGAAAAATATGATTTTGTAAATCTGAAAGGCTTACAAGCTAAACGCCTGACTCCACTTGTTCCCCATGAATTCTAAGTGATTCAAAAAGGCAAGTTATCATTCTCTACTGGCCTTCAGTTTGCAGTGTGGTTTTACTGACATGTAACACGCCCTATCTAGTAAGCAGACACTGCTGATTTCATAGGGTTTCTGTTTGCCAGGAAGAAAAGATTATTTCTGACTGCTGTTCTCCTTGACCAGTTGAGTTCTGTAGGGATGGAAAGTGAGAACATAATTTACATAACCAGACTTTTCTAGTTGACTTTTACAGCTCTGTGGTGGTAAGGATAACAGTATGAGACTATTATATCATCGTTAATGGTAGCAGCTCATCCTTCAAAGATCTGTGCCTTCATATGTTGTCGTTACCGACACCCGATCCC
>NW_008614381.1:0-9978 GCF_000691845.1 Merops nubicus | reverse complement strand
TTCTGTTCTAGCTCAAACCAGGACAACCTTTGCAAGTCCTTCCGCGCACCTGTCAACTTTTCAGTCGTTGTTTTGCCAATGACCAGGCCCAACAAACATGATACAGCCAGCAGAAAGAGAATCCAATACACAGACTGTATTGTAGACAAAAACGTTATATGAATGATCACTGGGGGTACAAACAGATCAATCAGCTCGTACATGATCAACACCACCCCCAACGATCCCACAAAAGATGTGACTCAGCCCACAACAGGCGGTACAAACAGAGACCTGAAGTTGCCCATAGTTGTCATGGGAAACAGCCAGACCAGTAAGTTAAATACGTAAGAAAAAGGTGCCCACACAGCGACTCTCACCCGATCAGCCCGTGTTCACAAAGGTCTAAACAGACTGGGGCCCAGCTCCAGGGAGAGTCAGGAGGTCTTTCCTGAACCAGGAAGCTCTGTGGAGTGCACTCCACAGACAGACACTCCTGACTCCCTGCAAGTGGTCCCAGCTTTTATCCCCAAGCAGACACCTGACCTTTGTCAACTCAATGTGGGACCCCTGGGGCTCATTTCCCTTATGGCTCTCCCTGCAGGGCCAGCCGCACCCTGGGGGGAAGCTATAAGGCAAACTCACCACCTCTGTATGAAGGGCTGTGGGAATCACCCATATGTCAATCTTAATTCGGGGCTTGAGGTTCAAACCCCAGCATTTCAATCATCTAAGTAGAAAAACATGTAAAGATAATAAGGAAAAATCTTTTAACATTTTAATAGAATTTGATTTTCCTTTCAAAAATCTTTCCTGCTTTATAAGAATGATAAGCACTTATGAATTTATAAACCGTTTCTGTTATTTTTTTTAACTATTTAAAACCTCATTCTACTGTTCATTCTACAGCCAGATTTCTGAATGTGGTCATAATCAATTAAAAATATAATTTGTCATCTGCACCTACTACTACAGCTCGTAATTTACCAAAGGTGTGAGGGAAGTTCAACTGTTTGGATTTCCCTTCTGCTACAGATTACATTTCAAACATTTTAGAGAAATAATTGCTGGGAAAATACATGTGTGTGTGTGTGTGTGTGTGTGTGTGTATTTGCAGACAGTCTTTAACTTTTGTAGAATATTTTTATAATATTCAATAAATGTAGTGAGCCATTATAAGGACAATGGGTTTCTTAAATTATATTATTATTCTTAAAGTTAGATTAAATTTAGGATTCACAATGTTTTTATTTGAGTAAAAGTTGTTGATATCCTTGATCTTCCTAAAACTTCAACTAATAGGAAAAAGTGTTAATATTTAGAAGTTAATATCAGACTCAATGTATTAATCAGCCTTACTTTTTAAAGCTGGATTTTCTTCAACAGTTATTTGACACATGCTATTAATCACAGTTAGATTTGGAAATCTGTAGTATGTGGTGAGAACAAGCCATATGCTGAGATAAACTGAACTGGAGCACATCTAGATTAGTTGAAATATATGTGATGTTTGAAAGTGGTATTTAATTGTATTAAAACAAAAAATTGGTGTACTGTTAGTAATTATCTACTTGTTACTTAGACTTAGGGATCAAGTGTTAGAGGTATAGAGGAATATCTTTTATTGAATCATTTAGTTTATCTTCATGTTTGATGGATTCAGTATCACTTAAGTACTACTTTGACACTTACTCAGAAGTCTACTTGTCCTAATGCTGTAATCACAGTAAAATCGCATCAGGAAAACAACCAAAAATTTCAATCTCAATAGCAACAATATAAAATTTTGTCAGAAAATCAGCCTCCACACTACCTCTAAAACCTTCTTCTGTCCTTTTAAGGACAATATCTTCCTCAAGCAAGAGGAGATATTTGTTCAAAGCCCAAAAAGATGTTTAGATACTATGAGAACCATCTTGCTATAAAATTTTCCCTAATCTTACCCCCTATAGATTATGTAGAGGTTGAAAACTAGGTCTTCATCAGAAACTTGGCTCATACATGTGTGATGTTGGGGGTTTAGGGGATAAAGAGCTGCTGGCAATAGTTACATTGTTTATGTATTCAAATACCCTACATTCAAGTGTTTCTGCATGTCTAGACTTCCACTGAAGGGTTGTTGCTTAAGGCTGTTTTCCAGCAAACTTTTCCCAGTGTTGGACTAGAACTTCAGGGTAAAGTTAATGTGGTTAGCTGCAGGGAAGAAAAGACATGAAACTGCAAATTTTGTTGGTACAAATGTGTCAAAAATCCACTATCCATGGACCAAGCATGTACCAATCTGAATATACCTGAGGAACCAAAGGAGCACTTGATTATAATTTCACCTTTAAAATAACCTGGCCTAGTTCTTCTTTTGTTAGAAATGTTTTGTGAAGTTTGAAATACTGCTAATATTTTTCCATGTTGCATTAATACCTAATTCTCCTCTTCTATCTTTCACCATCCTTGATTGCATAGTATTTTTTGGCCAATTCACTGTTCCTATTTCACAATCTTTTTTCCTGTTAGCTGAATTTCTAAGAATATTGCATCCACAATAACCATAGCTCTGCTATGCTTTTACTGCTGAGGCATACTGTTGTTCTTTTTAGCACCTACAACCTTAATAATTGCTATTGTGCTCTAAAACACATCAGAGACAATAGGATTAAAACCGCATTCATCAGAGGTCTATGGGTTTGTGTTGGTACTGATCAATACTGTATTGATCCTGTAAGAGAGTGCATGAATCCTCTGCACTCTTCTAAAAATAGCAAAGCACTTTATTCTCTTCAGTTTCTTAAACAAGCAGATAAATGCCCAGACCTGACCACTCCTCACTATCGATCACAAGGGCAATTTTGGGATGTCCAGCCTGATCTGACATCCTGCCCATAGCTCCACAGTCCGGGGGGATGGTGCCTCTGAGAAACCATGTAGACTTTGGCACGGCCTGAAGTGCTTTCAAGATATAATCTGCTGTTAATGAGTAAAACACTAACTGATGTTGGTAAGGTTCTGCTGTATAGTTTTTTAATTTCTGAATGTGAGTTTGAAGGAGCACACAATACCACATTCAATAAAGTTAAATTACTTTTCAGTTACTATTCAATTACTGTTAAGTACACATATGGTGTTAGCTGATATTTTACTCAGTGTTTGTATTGTAGCAGATTTGGTTGTGTAATTTTGTTTTGTAGATAGAGAAGGTGACACCTGCATTCACCTCTAGAAATTTTTATGTATCTAGATTGGGACTATATTTACACTGGAAAAGCCATTTTGTTATAGATAAAGATTTTGAAAATAGTATATCTGTTTAAACTCTGTGTCAGTGGTAGCTAATGACTGCTTACTGCACTGTTCAGATAACTGGAGATACATGCAATAAGAAATAGTGTTTATTACAGAAACAGGAAACTAGAAATGGAAAAGCATATTTGATCATTATAGCTAGTCACATCAATGAGGAAGTTTTTCTTATCCTTTTTCATTCTTTTCTTCACTTAGAGCAAATAATTTATATCCAAGTAATATCTTGATGGGAAGGGTATAATAGTAGAGCAGAAATAGTGTCATAGGTGGTATGATTGCCATAGATCCCGTGAAATCTGTTTCATAGCTTCATGTCTTTCTTTTGTAGCTCAATTTCTTAGTTTCATTCTGTTTTCTAACTCACCTAAATAATAATATAAAAGATGTTTATTAGTGTTGAAATCTGTTCTATTAATAGTGTTGAGGCTCATTCAAGTTTTCCCAATCTCTCTGAAATTAAGTAGATTAAAAGGAGTGAATTTTCTATGTGATCTTCACAGATACTGATAAAGCTATTTTGATGCCACTTGTATTGCAAGTAGTGGAAGCTATAACTATATCCAAAATAGAAAGCAGCAACCTTTGGCTAGCACATAAATCTAAAGGTTACAGATTTTTTTTTTTTTTCCAATGATTCAAGGAATTGTAATTTCAGGACTCAGGAAAGAGGAAAAGAGTATTCTTGAAACCCACCCAAATGGAAGATTCCCAGTCATGTCATTGTATCTGATATTTATGACAGTCTTCTACACTGGCCATAAAGAGAAAACCTATCAGCCCTCTAAGCAAGTCTTATAAACTCGTATTTTCACCCATGTCCAGGCCCTTGTGGCTATTCAGTCAACAGTGTTTTAGAACTGTTTAGGCAATAAGGAGTCTCACTGAAGGTGAAATTTAATCATATTTTGCAAAGCAGGAGTATTATTTTTAATAATATAACTGTAAGTAGCCTTTTGCACTGAGATAAGTAGGCTATGTTCTAATTCACACTTTCACCTTTTAAGATGAAAATGAGACTGGGAGGAGGAGGAGATGTTACCAAAAGACTAGTTGTAGAATGCTGAAAGCATGAAAGTGTCTGAAAGCTAAGTTTATTTGAACAGTGGATAAAAAGCTTAGTGATACAAAAAAAACTTTAGTTAGATTCTGGCCATGCTTAATTTGCTAAAAATTAATTATGTATTTGCTTACATATAGGAAGTATATGAAAGGTCTTCCATGAAATATAATTCTTACAGTCACCATGCTAATATGCAACAACCTAATTTACATTATTGAAGAGCCAAAGTTAAAGTTTGCAATCCTGTTCAATAGGATTCATACATTTATTTCCTGTCAATAGACTTTATTTGCAAGGTTTAGTTGGAGTTTCAGTTCTTTTACATTACCTGAGGTACTGGGATGTTGTAACCATGCTGAAATACTAGGTAGTAATTACTTCCTCCGTGGTTAGTTTTCATCTATACTAAGATCTACAAACTTATGTAATGAAATTTGATATTTTTGCAAACTGTTCATTTGAAAATAGCATGGCCTTATAATTCCCATTATGTAAAAGCTTACATAAGTAGACAAATATATAGTTATGTGCTGGGAACACTTCATTAATGACACAGAGAAAGGATTTCCTGTAGAACAGATGGCCTTTGTAGTGTTAACCAAACTGTTCATCTAAACCAGCATTGTCTGGAACCTAATGCCCCCAGGCAAGGATCCGACCCAGTTGTAGAGAGGCACCATGCAATCATGACAGATGGTCATATGTTGAGACAGTCCAAAGACCATGCATATATTCCAAAGGTGGTGGTTGACAGTTGAAGCTCACAGTGAAGAATACTCAGTGGGTTTATAGTTATGAGGTGTCCTACTCTTAATAACATTAACATAAAAAAATGAAGGCATATGAGAACTTAAATCAAATGGAGGGGAGAAAGCAACAGTTTCTTAGCCCTTCACCTGGGTTTCATCGGGTAGATCAACAGGGAGCAGAAATTTGTTCTATTAGCTTCAGTCAGCTTAAAAAGGGTATCAAATTTAGTCCCATCATTCTGCACTGACCTGAATGAGTGACAGTAATAAATACTTCAAATGGTACATTTCCAGCTTTTGAAAAGTGAAAATGTAAATGCGCTAATGGTAGTTACATTAGCACCTAGTGTTTCTTATCACTTTTATATATACAACCAAATACAATCTTAATTAGGCCTATCTGAGGTTTTGAAGCTGAACAATATGAAACACAGTTTAAATAGCAAAGCGATTTCTGATCATGGGATTGACCAAGACCCCTGATGATCTTGAAAAGGGACAGGAGTCTCACTTTTCTTTCAAAGTTGAATTTTAATATAGTTCATGGCTGCTTTCCACATTTGAAAAGAGGTTTGCTATTCTTTTCAGACAGGCAGGGCATAGTTTTGAGAGAGATATGTGATGACAGAGATTTCAGAGGAGTAAATAAAAATGAAAGAATATCAAAGCACAAAAGGGGTTAAAGTGCTCTGATGAGAAATGTGGTAATGGTTTGCAATGAGGAAAAGGAGTGAGCTGGAAAAATACAATGAAGGGAATTTTAGTGTTTAAAATTGAACAGAATGAAGCCTAGAAGGTAGTTGCCATTCACATTAAAGTGGGTTTTGTTACTGTCTTTTCACAGAACATGTTAAAGGAATCACAGGTGCAACTGTTAGTAATTTCTTTTACACTGCCATACTGAACTAGAATTTGAAAGTGCCGTTGCTTAGACAAGGAACCGTCCCAAGAGTTAGAGATCTTTCGAGTATGGAAAGCCTTTAGATGTGGTCTTTCTTACCCTACTGTGTCCCAGCAGTCAGTGAGGGAAGCCCTACTATGCTTGTATCTCAAGCAGCTTTAATCCATAGGAAGAATCAGTCTGGAATTAAATCTTGCTGCTTTGCACCATTATCCCACGGCTTGAAATCTAGCCCACTTTATGCATAGCTGCAAGGGGCCTGAATCTACTTTTACAAATTCTCCATTTATGCAGCTATATTGCCACTGAAATCTAGGGTAAAAACACCAGCATAAACACCAGCATAAAATCTGTGTGTGAAAGGAGAATCTGACCATGAGATTTGTTTTACAGTCATTTATTAATATTTACAATGAATTTAATTTGCAGCTTTCATAGTATATAGATAAAATTACTTTTCTTTACTTAAAAAGGCCTGATACTGAAATGTATCTGCAATACTACCTGTTATATAACTCTGGTGTTTACATCTCTGAACTAGCCACATAGCTACCAGCGTCTGTATGTGAGAGAAAGTGGAATGTAACTGCAGCTGAAACAACAAAATGATGACTTGATCTGGATAGGGCTAGGGTTTAACACAAAACACTAGTGAAAGCCTGGAAGTTCTGTTCAAACAGAGAGGTAATGTATTTGATTTACCAGGTTCCTGTCCAGTGTGTCCTTGTGGAGACTTGGAAATAGAACAGGGATGCAATGTCTCATGTAGGAGGGAATATGCATTTGTGTGAGGTGTGAAGAAGCAGGAGGAGATGGCTGGGGAGAGGACTGAACAAGCACCTCATTTTATTTTTTTTTTTTTCCAGATTTGGTCTATCCTGTGTAGACTAGAATTTACAGTTGGAATAGTAATATATATGGCACCCTACTGAGTCAGAATGGAAAATTTGAGGTTGCTTAGTTTCTTTCAGATTTTTGATATGGTATGCCTGGTCAATGATGTTCCTTTTCCTTGAACACTACAGCAAACTAAAACTCATTAGACTTTTATTTCTCAGTTTTCAGCAGTGACAGTGGAGGAAAAAGAGGTTATAATGACCAATCTGCCAATGCAAAGTGAAACTGAAATTATAACGGTTGAAGAAAAAAGAGAATCAGAAAAGGAATATCTTATGAAACAGAAGTATCTTACAAAAGAAAAGAAAGAACTTACTGACAAGATGATCTTTTAATTATAACAAGCTGCTATGTTTAGGTATGTATTTTATATAAATATTTATATACACATGTTTTTAAAGTCAATGGATCTCACAGAACTACTGTGTCTTTAAGCTTTTTGTTACTAAAGTAATGATACTAGTAGGCATTTAAGTAGCAGCTTTATCCCAGGTCCTTACAGAAGTTCTCATGACATTTCCATAGAGAAGAATAGGAATCGGCTTCCCAAAAAGAAGAGCGAAGATCGAAGGCCACACAGGCTGAGTCTAAGTTGTATGGCATGGATGCTCTGTGGGCACCTGCACAGGTACTTCCAACCAATCACCCAGACTGGAAATGTGCCACTGCTCCCCTCTGGTCTGTGTGCCTGGGCTTTCCTCGTTCTTACACCTGGCATGGAACTCATCTGAGTCAGGGAATCCACACAAAAGCAAAGATTAGGAAACATTCCTGGACCCCAAGAATAGACAATCATGAAAATCAGGGTTAGGTCTGATTCAGAAGTTGAATTCTTTGTTCTAATCAGTTGACCATATACTTTCCACAAACTACTAGTTCTGCCGTGAGGAATTTGTAAATATAGGTCTTGAGACCTTATGAGTTTAAGGCAATGGCAATTTTACCACTGATAGTAATAAGATGAGGTTCAGACACATATACATAGGACAAGATTGCATTTAATCATCCACAGTGTCATCTTGATTACAGTTGCCAAACTGTTGCTTAACTGTTGCGGTCCTTAGGAACAAAGAGAAAAATTACACCAACTTCAAATTGCTGGCTTAGGTTACAAAACCTTTTGATTTTCAACAGGCTACTGCAAATATCTAACAGCCCCAAACAGGAAAGCTTGTCCCAAGAACAGCACTGTGTATGAGCAAAACTTTGTATTTGCTTTTGTGTAGTTGGCAAAGAAAATAAACGGTGGTTTACTTCTTTTCAGATAACATACATAGTAGCTGAGCTGCGAACTGCTAAAAGAACACTGAAACTGAGAAACTGGAGAAACATAAAGGTCAGGCAAGGCAAATCACAGAAAAGTAGTGGTCAAAATTTTTAAGATGTGCTTTGAAGATATTTAAGAGACCTGTGTTGATTTAACTTCTTTTCTTGACACTTTTTTTTTTTTCCCCCATCAGAAAGCTGAGCAAAGTATTAAAGTATGGAAAAAGAAATTCCAGATTCCACATAACAAGTTTAGTATTATTTCATTGGTTGCATTAATAGAATACTTCAGGCCTATAGATTTCACTAATTATATTTGTGCAAATTAAGGTACTTAGTATTTGAGGATGTAATTGCTAGGTTTAAAAGATTGTAATTAAATACTAATGGCCTGAATAATATACTGCTAACTTGCTTGTAGCAACAATAAACACTTCAGATAGGGTATTTTGTGTGATTATGTAGTCAGTACTCAGAGTTCTTAAAAACAATACTTTGTGTGCTGCTAGACTCCATTTTCTTTGTCTTTCTTTTTGTAGCAGCCTTGAATGAGATCTAAAGCTGATAATACTAATTTTTTAACATATTTGTCTCTCTTTGTCATCTTTCCTAATTAGACTTTTACCAAGAATTCTTTTCCATCTCCTCTGTTTCATACTTCACCATTTTCTGGCACTACACCTTCTCTTTCCCAGAATCACAGTGCTTTCTTATTTTTCATGTGATGACAGTTCTCCTTTATGCATACTTTTTCACTCAGCCAGTTTTCTCCTCTGCTCTATCAGTCCTCTGTAGAATCTTCATCTTCCTGCTGTATATTCTGAAACATATTGGCTGAATAGGTATCATAGGCTGTTACATTACATCCTTGGCTTGGGGATGAGAGGCTGGAAAGCTGCTTGTCAGAAAAGGACCTCACGATCAACAGCCTCCTGAACATGAGCCAGCAGCATGTTCAGGTGGCCAAGAAGGCCAACAGTATCCTGGCTTGTATCAGAAATAGCGCAGCCAGCAGAACTAGGGAAGTGGCTATGCCCCTGTACTCTGCACAGAGGCCACACCCCAAAGACTGGGTTCAGTTTTGGGCCTCTCACTACAGGAAGGACCTTGAGGTGCTGGAGTGTATCGAAAGAAAGTGAACAAAGCTGGTGAGTGGTCTAGAGACCAAGCCTAACAAGGAGTGGCTAAAGGAAGCAGGGTTGTTTAGCCTGGAGAAAAAGAAGCTCAGGGGACACTTCTCTCAACAGCTCCCTGAAAGGAGATTGTAATGAGGTGGGGGGTCAGTCAGTCTGTTCTCCCAAGTAACAAGCAATAGGACAAGAGGAAACAGCTTCAAGTTGTGCCAGAGGAGGTTTAGATTGGATATTAGGAAAAACTTCTTCACTGAAAGGGTTGTCAAACATTGGAACAGGCTGCCCAGGGAAGTGGTTGAAGCACCATCTCTGTATTTAAAAGACACATAATGAGGTACTTAGGCACATGGTTTACTGTTGGGCTGGCAGTATTAGGTTAATAGCAGGACTTGATGATCTTGAAGGTCTTCTCCAACCAAAAAGATTCAATGATTCTACATACCGCAGTCCTGGTTTTGGTAGAAAACTATAGACTAAGAATATCTAAAACAAACATGTGCCTATGCGATCCTGCTTGGCCCAGTATGACCAGTATAACCAGTGCACTCTGAAGGTCACAAGTACTTATCAGTGTGGACTCCAAGATGTGCAGCATGTATTAGGTCTATGATTTTCTTCCTGCAGGAAACTGTTTCAGCAGTTCATATCTTACATAGTGAACTCAGCATCATTACTGTCATAGAATCATAGAATCAT
>NW_008614380.1:6407-10342 GCF_000691845.1 Merops nubicus | reverse complement strand
CGGCCCTGGGCAGCCTGGGCCAGCGTCCCACCACCCTCACAGGGGAGAACTTCCTCACTTCTAGTGTAAATCTGCTCTTTCGTTTTAAAGCCATCACCCCTTGTCCTGGCACAATGCTCCCCGAGTGCCCCCCAGCTTTCTGACAGCCCCCTGGCAGCCCCCAGCAGGTCTCCCCAGCTGGAGCCTTCTCCTCTCAGCTGCCCCAGCCCAACTCTCTCCTGCTGGGCTCCCAGCAGAGGGGTTCCCCCCTCGGGGCATTGCTGGGGCTCCTCTGGCCCCGCTCCAGCAGCTCCCTGGCTCTGCTGTGCTGAGGACTCCAGAGCTGCCCCAGCACTGCAGGGGGGTCTCCCAGAGCTGGCAGAGGGGCAGGATCCCCTCCCTGCCCTGCTGCCCACCCTGCTGGTGGGGCAGCCCATGCTGCTGGGGGCTCTTGGGCTGGGAGCACACGGGGCTGTCTCATATCCTTTTTTTCATCAACTAACACCCTCAAGTCCTTCTCCACCAGGCTGCTCTGAGTCCACTCATCGCCCAGCCTGTATCTGTGTTTGGGATTGCCCTGACCTAGGTGCAGGACCTTGCACTTGGTCTTACTGAACTTCAGGAGGTTTGCACAGGCCCATCACTCAAGCCTGTCAAGGTCCCTCTGGGTGGCATCCCTTCCCTCCAGCATCTGAGGCCACTAACTGTAACCTGGTGGCAACAAATACGAGTTGGAATGCAGTGAATTAGTCAGAGGACACGGCCTGCCCGAGGGGAAAGGGAGGGTGATGGGACCAGCAGGAGGTAGGGTGGTTCTCCAACGCATGTAGGGTCCTGTCGAAGCAGGGATATGATTTTGGGTAACCCTGACTACGGTGAGAGCTAATGGGTCCCCAGCAGAATGTAAAGCTGAGCTGTTGTGGCCCTGGGGATGTAGATTAGTGCTGGTTTTCACCGAGATGCAGCTCAGTGAGGCACAGCTAATGAGGAGCTAATGAAATATTAGGAAACTTATTTAATTCTGCACCATGAAAAAAAAGAGGTGTTTTACCTTCATGGGAGAGGGTTGGTGGGCTGGCTGGGACAGAAGCCAGGCCCTGGGGGGAGAACAACTGTAGCACTCTCCTTTATGGGAGGAAAGGCAGCTGGAGCTCTTGGCGAGCAGTGACATTTTAAGGACATTTCCCAGGGGTCCTGCAGAGACCCAGGTGCAGCACAGGGTCAACGCTACGCTGAGCTCATGTTGGAAACCACAGCATTGCCTTCTGATGGCTCCTGGGAAACAGTCATAGGGTGGTTTGGGTTGGAAGGGACCTTCTTGGTCCAACCCCCCTGCAGGTTGCTCAGAGTTTGGTCCAACCTCCCCTGGGATGGTTCCAGGGATGGGGCAGCGACCACCTCTCTGGGCAGCCTGGGCCAGGGGCTCACCACCCTCAGTGTCCAAAATTTCTTCCTTGTGCCTAGTCTAAATCTCCCTGGTTTAACCTGTTCCACAGTCAATTAAAAAGAGCTTCATCTCTTGGGGCTTGAAAATTTGCTAATTAATTAATTTGCTAATTATTAGGGTTTTGATAATTTGAAGAGTCATCTGTAGAGCCAAAATTCTTTTCCTTGTGATAAGTTTCCTGTCACACCCACACATGCAATATAAGCCAGATTCAGCAGGCTGGAAGGGTGAATGAAGATTTATTTTATGGTATTTTAATATGTTTCTTGAATTAGAGATGAGAAAATATAATTTTATTTTCTTTCAAATTTCCATACAGCTCTAGAGAAAGTAAGAAAGGCAAGGGGCACTTGTTATGTTTACAGCTGATATTGTTATTTAGGTTGTATTAATAAATATTTTCCAAATGTATTATTTTTCTGCATGAAACTGTGAGTCTTTAATTCCTTTTCAACTAGAATGCCTCAGCTCAGTGATTGCAAAATAGAGCTGAAGTTAAGATGTATGGAACAAAGAGCAGACTAGGAAATAAAACCATGCAGTTGTATCATAGCAATTATCTCAGGAGTTCAGAAAATGCCCACAGACAAGTCTTGGGTCTGGCCAGAGGTCAGAAATTGTTCAATGTATGTGCTCTTTACAGATACAGAATTACAGACAGGGAAAAATCCTCCTGGCTGCTTCCTTCTGTCTCTTTTTGTCGATGGTTTGATAGTGTAAGGGAAGAAGAGACCCCATCCTGATTTAAGCTCTTCAGTTTATTCAAGGGCCAGCTGGCCAAGAAGGCCAAGAGCACGCTGGCTTGTGTCAGGGCTAGTGTGGCCAGAAGGACTAGGGCAGGGATCATCCCCCTGGACTCAGCACTGGGGAGGCTGCCCCACAAATCCTGGCTTCAGTTTTGGACACCTCAATACAAGAAGGACAAGGAGGTGGCTGGAGCATGGCCAGAGAAGGCAACGAAGCTGGGGAATGGTCTAGAGCCCAAGTGTGGGGAGGAGCAGCTGAGGGACCTTGGGCTATCTAGTCTGAAGAAAAGGAGGCTCAGGGGAGATCTTCTTGCTCTCAACAACTCCCTGAAAGGATGCTGTAGAGAAGTGAGTACTAGTCTTTTCCCACCAGGATGAAGAATGGGAGGCAGGAATCCTCCCAGTAAGTGGAACTCCTACACACCATAATCACCACACAAATAAACTTCCCCAAACCCACTGTGGGCAGAGCCAATTTTTATGCTGCTAACTTGGAGGCAGGAACCCTGATGTTAATGCTGAGGGAGGGGGTACCTGGTGGTGGTCTCCAAATTGGTTCCCACCCAAGGCTGGCCAGGCCCTGGGTGAAAACCCATCAGGGAGGTCTTTCCTGTTTGGCTGTGGACATCATCTGTATGTCGACCCTGATTCAGGGCTGGAGTTTAACTGCCCAGCCCTTCAGCAGGGTGAATTTGCCTATGGAATTGGAGGATGGGTAGATGTAGAAGACGTGCTCTCCCTTTTCCACAGCTGAAGGGAAAGGAATCTGCTGCCTTATTTAATACCTCTAGATGAGTGTCCCTGCTCAGGCATTCACTGTTTACTTACGCTGAGTATACAGTGCACACACTGTGCTGCTTCTTCTGCCTGGGAAGGAATAAAGATCTACTGTTCGAGTCAGCCAAATATTTTTCAAATCAAATGATGTGCCAGAAAAGATTTCTGGCACTCCTGAAGCTAACAGTTCCATTTTGCTGCTCAGAGGAAGGATCAGGATGCAGGCAGGGTTGCTCTGCTCCAACACTGAAATGGGAACTCAGAAAAGATCCTGTGTGGGAGCAGCTTCTGGTTGGATAGAAGAGGAGAGATCTTTGGGGAGAAGGCTGACCCCAGCATCTTCTGGCCTGGGTGGCTGTGTATGAGCCACAAATGATACAAGATACAAAGGAAGGGATGTCGTGTGTGAGAACAATAAGGAGCTGAAGGACTCAGTGCTCTACAAGAGGGAGGAAAGATGTTGTTCCCTTTGTGTGCTCATTGCTGGCAGCCTGGGGTCAGGGAGAACATTGCTCTGCCAGGGTGGAACTCACCCCTGTGACCAGTCACATTTCGTGAGGATGCTGTCATCCTCCCTAGGATTTTAATCCTGAGATCAGGAACTTCATGAAGTTCAACACGGGCAATGTAGTGACCTACAAGAATAACCCTTGCAGCAGTACAGGTTAGGGGCTGACCTGCTGGAAAGGAGCTCTGCAGAGAAGGACCTGGGAGTCCTGGTGGACAGCAAGTTGCCCATGAGCCAGCAATGGGCCCTCGTGGCCAATGGTATCTTGAGGAGCATTCAGAAGAGTGTGGCCAGCAGGTCAAGGGAAGTTCTCCCCCTGCTCTTCTCTGCCTTAGTGAGGCCACATCTGGAGTATTGTGTCTAGTTCTGGACTCCCCAGTTCAAGAGAGACAAGGAGCTATTGGAGAGGGTCTAGTAGAGGCTAGGAAGATGCTGAGGGGCTGGAGCATCTCTGTGCTGAGGAAAGGCTGAGAGCCCT
>NW_008614380.1:5014-6104 GCF_000691845.1 Merops nubicus | reverse complement strand
TGCTGTGGGTGACCTGCTGGAGCAGGGGGGTTGGAGGAGATGACCTCCAGAGGTCCCTGCCAACCCCACCATGCTTGGATTTCAGAATCTCAGCACAAAGCTAACGAGTCCTCTGCAGGAGCATTCTTCATCAGGTGGGTTTCACTGCTAAGGTGTCTGTGTGAAGAAGGGATGTGAGGAGCCAGCGTGGGCTGGTGCAGGAGGACATGGAGCTGATAGCTCTGGGACTAGTCAGCAGTGAAAGGGCAGAGCCTGCCCGCAGCACTTGCCTGGGCTGCTCTCATTCAGATGAAAAAAGAGATGCAGTGACCCTTTCCTCATTTCTGGAATCTCTTCTGGATAAATATATCCCAGTTCCATGTGGAAAAGCCACACACATAGAAGGAGCTGTGCCCAGAAGATGATAGTGCAGTGAGTGCAAATTATCCTCTCTGGAGAGAAAGGTTCCATACTGCTCTGGTTCTGTTTTTGTTTTTTTAAGGTCTAGCTTTTCATCCACTAATTAGAAGCCTAAATAAAATACAGGTCGAGATTTTTGGTTGTGGGTTTGGTTTTTTTTTACCTTTTTTTTCCCCCCATGGTTTTGTAATGTCTTTTACCCACATTTCTTAACTTTTTAACCTCAAAGGAATGATGTGACCGGCTGGCCTTTCCTATTTCTGGATTTGATTTATGCTGGAGTCAGTGACAGAGTGACTCACAGACCCTGCTCTGCAGTGGCTGCTCAGCCTCGGGCAGAACCTCTCTGAAATCCCAGGGCCTGCAGGGGGAGGTCTGCACGGCACAGCACGGGGGACACGGGTCCCCATCCCCAACCCCTCTTGCTTTTCCTCTGCTCTGCACCAGCCGGGGGGCTCCGTTTGCCCTCAAGGGATGGGGCTGCTGCTGAGCTTCGCTGCAGGGATCAGCACCCTCCCCCAGGCTCTGAGGATGTGCAGCATTTTCTTAGTTCAAACAGGGTACACAAGGTGATTTTGGGGGTGTGGGCTGGAGATAAGTGAGCAGTGTGCCCAGGTGGCCAAGAAGGCCAACAGCATCCTGGCTTGTATCAGCATTAGTGTGGCCAGCAGGAACAGGAGAGGGCTGGTCA
>NW_008614380.1:0-4914 GCF_000691845.1 Merops nubicus | reverse complement strand
CCCTGAAACGAGGCTGGAGCCAGGTGGGGGTCGGTGTCTTGTCCCACGGAACAAGTGACAGGACAAGAGGAAATGGCCTCAAGTTGTGCCAGGGGAGATTTAGGTTGGACATGAGGGAAAATGTCTTCCATAAAATGGTTGTCAAGTGCTGGCCCAGGCTGCCCAGGGCAGTGGTGGAGTCCCCATCCCTGGAGAGGATCCTCCCTCCCCAAAGCCGTTGAGATGTGCTGAGGGACATGGTTTAGTGCTGACCTGGCAGTGCTGGGCCATAGCTGGACTGCATCATCTTAAAAGGTCTCGTCCAACCTAAACCAATTCTATGATTCATCTCTGCTGCCAGCCAAGCTTACGAAGGAGTTTACTCATTTGCTGAGGAGGGGGCCAAACTTGGGCTGAAAAACTTAAAACAGGAATATGATTTTAAAAATATTTCAGCCTGGACAGTGCCTCCTGTGCAGGAAAATGATGGGGGCTGCAGTCGCCCAGTGCTTCCACAGAGCTGCCCACCACACGTGCCCACAGAGAGATTTTGGAGCAGAACATCAACACACCATTTTGAAAAGCTGCCTCACACTTTTTTTTTTTTAATAAAAAAACCTTATTTTGTAGAAAAGCTGAGCCCCTCTGGAGCTCAGTGAGGGCTGCCATTTGTGTCCCTACATCCCCTTGGTTCTTTTTGGCATCGCTGGACAATTTGGAAAATCTAGAATACGGGCAGTGTAATTTTAAATAAGATAAGAAGGGAACAGTACGTGTCCTTCTCCTTCCCCACAGTCAGGCTGCTGGAATTGGGGATGGGTGCAGTTCTCAGCCAGCCAGGCAGGCGGCTACGGGTTCTTTCTGTGGCTGCAGAGGTCTACATCCCCTTGGTTCTTTTTGGCATCGCTGGACAATTTGGAAAATCTAGAATACGGGCAGTGTAATTTTAAATAAGATAAGAAGGGAACAGTACGTGTCCTTCTCCTTCCCCACAGTCAGGCTGCTGGAATTGGGGATGGGTGCAGTTCTCAGCCAGCCAGGCAGGCGGCTACGGGTTCTTTCTGTGGCTGCAGAGGTTTGGGTGACCCTGAGAACGTGCGGGCGTTTTTTCGGCCGGGAGCGCCGCCGGGGCAGCCGCGGCTGGGATATATTCCATCAAACAGGAACAGGAGCTGCCGGGCTCCTCCCCGCCACTCGTCCTCACCGAATGCAGCTTCAGGCTCCCAAACCTGGCTCCGAGACAGCTGGAGCTGCTGCTGCCTGTGCCAGGCCCTGGCCAGCCCCACGCCGGGTGTTCATCACACATTAATGCTCGCCCAGCTTATCTGCAGTGGAATTTAGGGCATGAATCCCCTCTTTTCTTTTCTCTTGGTTGCACTGAGGTGGCCTCAAGGGGTGCAGTCTTGAATAACAGCGAGGGCTGGCCCAGCCTGCCCAGCTCGGCTGCACACCAGAGCCAGGGGGGCTCAGCACCCTGCAGGACTGAGCTCCCACACCCGTGGGAGCACAAAGGGCCTTTTGCCCGTCCCAGGAGGACCCGGCGCAGGTCTGGCTGCTCAGAAAGCGGCCAGAGCAGGAGTTTGTTTGCAGCCAAGGTCTCTATCAAAGGACAACGCGTGGTTTAGTTGACACCTCAGTGTTCTCACGTCCTGTGGGTTTGTTCTGCCTGCACAGAGGCACCTGGGCTCAGCCCGGGCTGGCTGCAGGACAGATTTCCTCCCGAAGCAGAGAGCAGAGGCTGAGGGGAGGAGCAGCAGGAGTGCACAGAGCAGGGTCTGTGGTAACCTGGCAGAGCTTCCTGTCACTGCTGGGCACAGTGTCACTCGGAGGGGAACTGCCCCCAAGCCTGGTCACAGTGAGGGGGTAGGTCCAGCTGTGTAGCCTTTTCCCTGTGTTTGGCCAGTCTTGCATCCTACTCCCACCTTTTCTTGGTGATGGGATGGCGTTTCTCTCATGCTCAGGGGTTGCAATTCAGGATGGCTTCCTGAAAAATGCTCAGGAATTTTGCTGTCAGAAAATACTCTGTGATTTTGCTGCCAGCTGGGTAGCAGGCAGCGACTGAGGAATGCCAGCGCTGAGCCCACAGCCCAGGAGACTCATCCAAGCCCTGTCCCTCACCTCAGAGGTCCCCCTGCTTCTGCTCATCATCAGCCACGGAGCCTGTGCTTCCTTTGGTGTGCCAAATCCTCAGCTTAGGAAGACTGAGGGTTAGGTGATACCTCAGCAGACACCACTTGGGTGGCGTAGCACAATCTTTGAGCCGTGGTAGATGTAAAGGCACCGGTCAGACTTTTGGCTGCACCTTTGAGGAGCACAGGGAGGATGTTGGCAAACCTTGGTTTTGGCTTCCACTCCTGCTCTTCTAGGATCCGGTGTGATTATTTTTTCACTCATAAAAAAAAAACAAAGGAAGAGCAGCAGACACACAGCTAAATTTAGAATGTGTGCAAGGTCTTTCTACACATGTACTTTTAGCTGCAGTTTTGGGGAGAAACCTGAGCTACACTGAGGTCAGAAAGGATTCTGCTTTCCAAAAGTTATCCTCTGTTCTGACTTGATGCATTGTTTTAGGGGAATACTACACTGCACTATGCAAGTCCTCTTAGATAGCCTTAATATTTCCTCTGCTAAGGCCTTGACAAAAGTCTTGTAATATGAGAGACAAGGGGGCAAACAAACACACTCCTGTGTGCACTTGGCAGCCCAGCTCTCTGCAAAGGGGTTCTGACTCCACTTTTAAAGGCTTGAAACACACACAGGATCCTTCATTCTTCTGGGTTTCAACCAGATCTCCACATCACAGCTCTCCAGGTGCCTGCTGGGGTTGTGCTGACGTGACACCAACCTGGACTAGCAGAATTTAGATGTTAAAAATCCACCTCTAGCCATTGGCACCTCCTGTCCCTGCTTAGTGAGCAGTGTCTCCTCCTTCTCTTCCACCAGAAATCGCTCACCCTCATTCCAGGGGCAGAAACAAAGGAGCTGTTTTTAACCTGAGACATGCTCCTGGTGCCAGCCAGGGCCACTCTGCAAGCCCAGCAGCTTCATGTAAAAGAATTACAAAGCCCATGGAGCTAAAGCAAAGCTGGTACTTTATATGGAAAGCAAGATCATTTTTAGAAACGTGGAATAGTTGAGGCTTTTTGTGCTCATATGACATCATATGGTCTATACATACAGCCAAAAGGACTGCACAGCTGGTTATCCTCATGAGCAAAGACAGATTCATGTGTTCTTGTGGTGCCTCTACAAACATTTTCAGTCCTTTCCACTGAAATAGAGAAAAAAAACCTTCCTCTTTTTTCCATAACATGAGCAAAAAGCCTATAATAAAGAGAGGTTAAAAAAGAAACATCAGATCCAAATCAGAAATCAGGCTCTGCGTCTCACCATTGTCTCTGGAGACTGATGCTGCTTTTACAGCCTCTAAAAGGTACTGATATCTTCAGTGCCATGCCAGGCTTACAGGCTGCTTCTTTCACAGCAATGTAATCACCTCTAAATATATGCTGGAAATTAATTTCCCCCAACTAAATGTCACTGTACAAAGTGTATGTATGTGCAACATATGGAGCTCTGTTAAGATGTTCTGCTGACAGGACAGCTGGACCCTTTTATTAAGGTTTATGATATTAGCAGTTGATAAAAGCTTCGGTGAAATTGCACCCTTATGTTAGATATTTACTTCCCTATTTTCCACTTTCTGTATGGATTCTGATATGGTGAGTCATCCCCCCAAACCTTGCTTTTTCAGTTGCATTTTGTTAGATCTCTGTTCAGCAAACAGACTTGTGATGGTGGAGTGAGTCTAGAAAACAAGAGGCAGCTTGTTCTTGGTGTCTTCTACAGTCTGATTTGGTTTAATATTGAAAAGATGTTATTTTTGGCTAAGGTAGTTGTTAATGATGATTTGGAATCATAGAATGGTTTGGGTTGGAAAGAACCTTTAAAGCTCATCTTGTCCAACCCCCTGCAGGGAGCAGGGACATCTGCAGCTAGAGCAGGGTGCTCAGAGCCCCAACCTCCCCTGGGATGGTTCCAGGGATGGGGCAGTGGCCACCTCTCTGGGCAGCCTGGGACAGGGCTCACCACCCTCAGCACAAAAAATTTCTTCCTTCTCTCTAGTCTCAATCTCCCTCTTTAGTTTCAAACCATCCTCCCTTGTTCTGTCTCAACAGGCCCTGCTATAAAGTCTATCTCCAGCTTTCTGATGGGCCCCTTGAAGCCCTGGCAGCCCCCAGCAGATCTCCCAAGCTGGAGCCTTCTCCTCTGTGGCTGCCCCAGCCCAACTCTCTCCTGCTGGGCTCCCAGCATGGGGGTTGCCCCCTCAGGTCATTGCTGTGACCTTCTCTTCAAGAATAATCTTCTCTTCAAGAATAAATAAGAGTAATGATAACGGTCACTCTGAGTTGGTGTGAATCCTTGTTTGTGCAGGGGAAAGGAAGTGAATTAGATGCTCTGTTGAGCTGTGGAAATGCTTCTCAGGCTTTGTTTCAGCTCTGTTGTGTGCCTCAGTGGTTGAGTCTGTCCTCACCCAAAGGTGTTCCATGGCCCCAGGCACCATGGAGGGGCTTGGGCTGCTCCTCGGGGGAGCCCAGGCTGCCTGTGCCAACGTGGAGACTGTATATTCCTTCCTCAACCTGTCACACCCTGACTGGATGTTCCAGTACAAAGATCATCTTCTCATCTCCCCTTTTAATTGTGATTTTCCTTCTGCTTAGGAGACTACCACCTGCCTAAGGCCTACAAGGAGAAGTCAGGCGATGGGGACACCCCAACGTGGAGCTGCAGGAACAGCGAGCCTGCAGGGAAGGCTTTCATAGAACCATTAAGGCTGGGAAAGACATCATCAAGTCCCAACATCAGCCCAAAAGGTCTCCCCTGGGCCTCCTTCGCCCCAGACCAAACACCCCCTGTTCCTTCAGCCGCTCCTCA